>NC_059198.1:73028834-73031334 GCF_020615455.1 Coregonus clupeaformis
CCTCCCCCTCTCCTCACCACTCCACCTCCTCCCCCTCTCCTCACCACTCCCCTCCTCCCCCTCTCCTCACCACTCCTCCTCCTCCCCCTCTCCTCACCACTCCTCCTCCTCCCCCCTCTCCTCACCACTCCCCCCTCCTCCCCCTCTCCTCACCATTCCTTCTCCTCCCCCTCTCCTCCTCCTCCCCTCTCCTCACCACTCCCCCTCCTCCCCCTCTCCTCACCACTCCCCCCTCCCTCCCCTCTCCTCACCACTCCTCCTCCTCCCCCCTCTCCTCACCACTCCCCCTCTCCTCACCACTCCCCCTCCTCCCCCTCTCCTCACCACTCCTCCTCCTCCCCCTCTCCTCACCACTCCCCCTCCTTCCGCCTCACCCTTTCCTCCTCCCCCTCTCCTGGGTGTAAAACAGGTCCAATGTGCCGTTGATTTAAATGTGGGGTAGCCTGCCACAGCGGAGACCAAGTTGGTGAAAAATGCTGTATGAATACCCTGCCCGGGGTTATGGAAATATCCTCAGACCCATTATGGAATTATATTTATGTAGTAAGGCTTTTATATGTTAGAAACACGAGGCTAGCAACACATGATTTCCAACCCATTTATTCATTCGGCTATTTATTAAGCAGTTTGTTAAGCGGGTTGCCATGCTGTAAATGTGGTCAAACTGGGATTTTAAATTATAATAATCTTCTGTAATTCCACTCTATGATGTCATACCTTGCCCAGACACAGACCAAGAGGGTAGGAGAACACATTGGTTGCGTCCAAAAATGGCACCTTATTCACTATATAGTGCACTACTTTTGACCGGGGCCCATTGGGCTAGGGTAGGGAATAGGGCTCTGGTCAAAAGCAGTGCACTACTGTATATGGGGAAACTACGTCGGCGAGTACATAAACCGTATGGTGGTACGTACCAGGCGCACCGGTTTGTGTCAAGAACTGCAATGCTGCTGGGTTTTTTTTCTCCACGCTCAACAGTTTCCCGTGTGTATCAAGAATGGTCCACTACCCAAAGGACATCCAGCCAACTTGACACAACTGTGGGAAGCATTGGAGCCAACATGGGCCAGCATCCATGTGGAACGCTTTTCACACCTGTTAAGGAGCCTTTTGGACCTAGACTTGGCGCTCCGGTACCGCTTGCCGTGCGGTAGCAGAGAGAACAGTCTATGATTAGGGTGGCTGGAGTCTTTGATAATTTGTAGGGCCTTCCTCTGACACCGCCTGGTATAGAGGTCCTGGATGGCAGGGAGCTTTGCCCCAATGATGTACTGGGCCGCACGCACTACCCTCTGTAGCGCCTTGCGGTCGGATGGCGAGCAGTTGCCATTCCAAGCGGTGATGCAACCAGTCAGGATGCTCTCGATGGTGCAGCTGTATAACTTTTTGATGATCTGAGGTCCCATGCCAAATCTTTTCAGTCTCCTGAGGGGGAATAGGCGTTGTCGTGCCCTCTTCACGACTGTCTTGGTGTGTTTGGACCATGATAGTTTGTTAGTGATGTGGACACGAAGGAACTTGAAGCTCTCGACCGGCTCCACTACAGCCCTGTCGATGTAAACGGAGCGCTACTCAGCCCTCCTTTTCCTGTAGTCCACAATCAGCTCTTTTCTCTTGCTCAGTCTGTCTGGAGTCTTGTATAGTTACAGTCTGTCTGGAGTCTTGTATAGTTACAGTCTGTCTGAAGTCTTGTATAGCTACAGTCTGTCTGGAGTCTTGTATAGCTACAGTCTGTCTGGAGTCTTGTATAGCTACAGTCTGTCTGGAGTCTTGTATAGCTACAGTCTGTCTGGAGTCTTGAATAGTTACAGTCTGTCTGGAGTCTTGTATAGCTACAGTCTGTCTGGAGTCTTGTATAGCTACAGTCTGTCTGGAGTCTTGAATAGTTACAGTCTGTCTGGAGTCTTGTATAGCTACAGTCTGTCTGGAGTCTTGTATAGCTACAGTCTGTCTGGAGTCTTGAATAGTTACAGTCTGTCCGGAGTCTTGTATAGTTGAAGTCTGTCTGGAGTCTTGTATAGCTACAGTCTGTCTGGAGTCTTGTACAGCGTAACTAGGGATTTTGGCCAGCCAGACTAGTAGGCTTTAATGTACTAGCCTGGGTAACATGTGATTGGGTCCAACAACTGTGCCATGTGATACTTGAAAAGTAAAAATGTCGCTGGCTAGTCTGGCACACTTTCTACTAGCCCGGTCTGAAAAGTACTCGCCTCTGGCTAGCAGTCTATCCATCTGGAGAGTAGTACGACCAGGTACAGAACTAAGTAAAATCACAATCATGAAACCAAATCAAGCATTTACAATCATTTATTTGAATAATACATTACATTACATACATGAAGAAAAGAAAAAACTACAAAAAAAACGTTCTGGATTACTTTAAAGTTTTTACGATATATTAGACAGTTCATGTGCTGTGTTATCATGTAACAAACTAAATATTAAAACACTAAATAGTGAAGTTTTTTTTTTAAAGAGACAATAAAGTACTTGTTGT
>NC_059198.1:73038834-73043834 GCF_020615455.1 Coregonus clupeaformis
GTGTAAAGTAATGTAGTGTAGTGTAGTGTAGAGTAGTGTAGAGTAGTGTAGTGTAAAGTAATGTAGTGTAGTGTAGTGTAGAGTAGTGTAGAGTAGTGTAGTGTAGAGTAGAGTAGTGTAGTGTAGAGTAGAGTAGTGTAGTGTCGTGTAGTGTAAAGTAATGTAGTGTAGAGTAGTGTAGTGTAGTGTAGAGTAGAGTAGTGTAGTGTAAAGTAATGTAGTGTAGTGTAGAGTAGTGTAGAGTAGTGTAGTGTAGAGTAGAGTAGTGTAGTGTAGTGTAGAGTAGAGTAGTGTAGTGTAGTGTAGTGTAAAGTAATGTAGTGTAGAGTAGTGTAGTGTAGTGTAGAGTAGAGTAGAGTAGTGTAGTGTAAAGTAATGTAGTGTAGTGTAGTGTAGTGTAGAGTAGAGTAGTGTAGTGTAGAGTAGAGTAGTGTAGTGTAGTGTAAAGTAATGTAGTGTAGTGTAGTGTAGAGTAGTGTAGTGTAGTTTAGTGTATTGTAGTGTAGTGTAGAGTAATGTAGTGTAGTGTAGTGTAGAGTAATGTAGTGTAGTGTAGAGTAGTGTAGTGTAGTGTAGAGTAATGTAGTGTAGTGTAGTGTAGTGTAGAGTAATGTAGTATAGTGTAGTGTAGAGTAGTGTAGTGTAGTGTAGAGTAGTGTAATGTAGTGTAGTGTAGTGTAGTGTAGTGTAGAGTAATGTAGTGTAGTGTAGTGTAGAGTAATGTAGTGTAGTGTAGAGTAGTGTAGTGTAGTGTAGTGTAGAGTAGTGTAGTGTAGTGTACTGTAGTGTAGAGTAGTGTAGCGTAGAGTAGTGTAGTGTAGTGTAGAGTAGTGTAGTGTAGTGTAGAGTAGTGTAGTGTAGAATAGTGTAGTGTAGTGTAGTGTAGAGTAGAGTAGAGTAGTGTAGTGTAGTGTAGAGTAGTGTAGTGTAGAGTAGAGTAGTGTAGTGTAGTGTAGTGTAGTGTAGAGTAGTGTAGTGTAGAGTAGTGTAGTGTAGAATAGTGTAGTGTAGTGTAGTGTAGTGTATTATAGAGTAGTGTAGTGTAGAGTAGAGTAGTGTAGTGTAGAGTAGTGTAGTGTAGAGTAGTGTAGTGTAGAGTAGTGTAGTGTAGAGTAGAGTAGAGTAGTGTAGTGTAGAGTAGTGTAGAGTAGTGTAGAGTAGTGTAGTGTAGTGTATTATAGAGTAGTGTAGTGTAGAGTAGAGTAGTGTAGAGTAGTGTAGAGTAGTGTAGTGTAGAGTAGTGTAGAGTAGTGTAGAGTAGTGTAGTGTAGTGTATTATAGAGTAGTGTAGTGTAGAGTAGAGTAGTGTAGTGTAGAGTAGTGTAGAGTAGTGTAGAGTAGTGTAGTGTAGTGTAATGTATTATAGAGTAGTATAGAGTAGTGTAGTGTAGAGTATTATAGAGTAGAGTAGTGTAGTGTAGTGTAGTGTAGAGTAGTGTAGAGTAGTGTAGTGTAGAGTAGTGTAGAGTAGTGTAGTGTAATTTATTATAGAGTAGTGTAGAGTAGTGTAGTGTAGTGTAGAGTAGTGTAGTGTAGAGTTGTGTAGTGTAGTGTATTATAGAGTAGTGTAGTGTAGAGTAGTGTAGAGTAGTGTAGAGTAGTGTAGTGTATTATAGAGTAGTGTAGTGTAGAGTAGTGTAGTGTAGTGTAGTGTAAAGTAGAGTAGTGTAGTGTAGAGTAGTGTAGAGTAGTGTAGAGTAGTGTAGTGTAGTGTATTATAGAGTAGTGTATTATAGAGTAGTGTAGTGTAGAGTAGTGTAGTGTAGAGTAGTGTAGTGTAGAGTAGTGTAGTGTAGGGCAGTGTAGTGTAGTGTAGTGTAGTGTAGTGTAGAGTAATGTAGTGTAGTGTAGTGTAGAGTAATGTAGTGTAGTGTAGAGTAGTGTAGTGTAGTGTAGTGTAGAGTAGTGTAGTGTAGTGTAGTGTAGTGTACTGTAGTGTAGAGTAGTGTAGCGTAGAGTAGTGTAGTGTAGTGTAGTGTAGTGTAGTGTAGAGTAGTGTAGTGTAGTGTAGAGTAGTGTAGTGTAGAATAGTGTAGTGTAGTGTAGAGTAGTGTAGTGTAGAGTAGTGTAGTGTAGAGTAGTGTAGTGTAGTGTAGTGTAGAGTAGTGTAGTGTAGTGTAGTGTAGAGTAGTGTAGTGTAGTGTAGAGTAGTGTAGTGTAGTGTAGAATAGTGTAGTATAGAGTAGTGTAGTGTAGAGTAGTGTAGTGTAGTGTAGAGTAGAGTAGTGTAGAGTAGTGTAGTGTAGAGTAGTGTAGTGTAGAGTAGTGTAGTGTAGTGTAGAGTAGTGTAGAGTAGTGTAGAGTAGTGTAGTGTAGTGTAGTGTATTATAGAGTAGTGTAGTGTAGAGTAGAGTAGTGTAGTGTAGAGTAGTGTAGTGTAGAGTAGTGTAGTGTAGAGTAGTGTAGAGTAGAGTAGAGTAGTGTAGTGTAGTGTAGAGTAGTGTAGAGTAGTGTAGAGTAGTGTAGTGTAGTGTAGTGTATTATAGAGTAGTGTAGTGTAGAGTAGAGTAGTGTAGTGTAGAGTAGTGTAGTGTAGTGTAGAATAGTGTAGAGTAGTGTAGTGTAGTGTAGTGTAGTGTAGAGTAGTGTAGAGTAGTGTAGTGTAGAGTAGTGTAGAGTAGTGTAGAGTAGTGTAGTGTAGTGTATTATAGAGTAGTGTAGTGTAGAGTAGAGTAGTGTAGTGTAGAGTAGTGTAGTGTAGAGTAGTGTAGAGTAGTGTAGTGTAGTGTAGTGTAGTGTATTATAGAGTAGTGTAGTGTAGAGTAGTGTAGTGTAGTGTAGAGTATTATAGAGTAGAGTAGTGTAGTGTAGTGTAGTGTAGTGTAGAGTAGTGTAGAGTAGTGTAGTGTAGAGTAGTGTAGTTTATTATAGAGTAGTGTAGAGTAGTGTAGTGAAGTGTAGAGTAGTGTAGTGTAGAGTAGTGTAGTGTAGTGTATTATAGAGTAGTGTAGTGTAGAGTAGTGTAGAGTAGTGTAGTGTAGTGTATTATAGAGTAGTGTAGTGTAGAGTAGTGTAGTGTAGTGTAGTGTAGAGTAGTGTAGTGTAGAGTAGTGTAGAGTAGTGTAGAGTAGTGTAGTGTAGTGTATTATAGAGTAGTGTATTATAGAGTAGTGTAGTGTAGAGTAGTGTAGTGTAGTGTAGTGTAGAGTAGTGTAGTGTAGAGTAGTGTAGTGTAGGGCAGTGTAGTGTAGTGTAGTGTAGTGTATTATAGAGTAGTGTAGTGTAGAGTAGTGTAGAGTAGTGTAGTGTAGTGTAGTGTAGAGTAGAGTAGTGTAGAGTAGTGTAGAGTAGTGTAGTGTAGAGTAGTGTAGTGTAGAGTAGTGTAGAGTAGTGTAGTGTAGTGTAGAGTAGAGTAGAGTAGTGTAGAGTAGTGTAGAGTAGTGTAGAGTAGTGTAGTGTAGTGTATTATAGAGTAGTCTATTATAGAGTAGTGTAGTGTAGAGTAGTGTAGTGTAGTGTAGTGTAGAGTAGTGTAGTGTAGAGTAGTGTAGTGTAGGGCAGTGTAGTGTAGTGTAGTGTAGTGTAGTGTATTATAGAGTAGTGTAGTGTAGAGTAGTGTAGTGTATTATAGAGTAGTGTAGTGTAGAGTAGTGTAGTGTATTATAGAGTAGTATAGTGTAGAGTAGTGTAGTGTAGTGTAGTGTAGTGTAGAGTAGAGTAGTGTAGAGTAGTGTAGTGTAGTGTAGTGTAGTGTATTATAGAGTAGTGTAGTGTAGAGTAGTGTAGTGTATTATAGAGTAGTGTAGTGTAGAGTAGTGTAGTGTAGAGTAGAGTAGAGTAGTGTAGAGTAGTGTAGAGTAGTGTAGTGTAGTGTAGTGTAGTGTATTATAGAGTAGTGTAGTGTAGAGTAGAGTAGTGTAGAGTAGTGTAGTGTAGTGTAGTGTAGAGTAGTGTAGTATAGAGTAGAGTAGTGTAGTGTATTATAGAGTAGTGTAGTGTAGAGTAGTGTAGTGTAGTGTAGTGTAGTGTAGAGTAGTGTAGAGTAGTGTAGAGTAGTGTAGTGTAGAGTAGTGTAGTGTAGTGTAGTAGTCATCTATACTCTACAGTTAACCCAAGGCCTCAGCCTACTGCTTTGCCTAAAATAAAAAATATACATTTAACATGCTTTTTAGTCTAGGAATAGGCTTAATATGGGTCCGGGAAACTGTCCCAAGTTATAATAACCCTGTAGGTCAGTTGGTAGAGCATGGCGCTTGCAACGCCAGGGTTGTGGGTTCGATTCCCACGGGGGGGGGGGCCAGTATGAAAAAAATCTATGCACTGGATAAGAGCGTCTGCTAAATGACTAAAATGTCAATGTAATAATATTGTCGACGTCCATTACTTCAGGTGTGGAAGGCAGTGGGAGATGGATTGGCATATACATGATTCTCCTAGACACTCTGTGGGTCAAACTAGCAATTACCCTGGTCCCCAGGGGTTTAATACAGATTATTCGTGCATCCCAAATGACACCCTATTCTCTAGATAGTGCACTACTTTTGACAAGGATCCTATGGGAATAGGGTGCCATTTGGGACGCTAACTATCACTAAATAGCAGAGGTAGAAATCGACAAGTAAGAGAAGTCGAGGTGTTAAAGGAAATCAACCCCTTTCAACAACACAGCCCTGGTGTGAGCAGAGCCATCTGAGAGATTATTTTACACCTCCATATTACATCAACACCTACTGAGTTTCAACCCATTCTTTGTTCTCACACATATCGATGACATTCATATCCCTGGAGCACAGACAATAGGGGGACAGAGAGAGAGAGAGAGAGAGAGAGAGAGAGAGAGACAGAGACAGAGAGAGAGAGAGAGAGAGAGAGAGAGAGAGAGAGAGAGAGAGAGAGAGACAGCGAGAGCGAGAGAGACATTCCCTCAGATTACAGAGATCCACAAAGAATTTGAAAACAAACCCAATTTTGATAAAACTCCCTTATCTACTGGGTGAAAAACCACAGTGTGCCATCATAGCAGCAAGAATTGTGACCTGTTGCCACAAGAAAAGGGCAAC
>NC_059198.1:73046334-73073834 GCF_020615455.1 Coregonus clupeaformis
CTGACTGTAGGCTACATTCCACTGCTTTTGGGATTGTATGTATTAAAGTTGAATGCATAGCACCAGCGCTTTACGGACCGGTTTCCCCCGGACCCAGACTGAGCCTACTCCTGGAAAAGCATGCTCAATGGAGAACCTTTTCAGTCCAGGAATATGGTGAATCTGGAGCCGGGAAACCGGTCCTCTAATGTTTTGTAATGTGTGACATGTAAGCCTGGGACATGTCAGCTTCCCTCTGTTGATCAATAAAGTTTCAATTCAAAATGATTCCAGGCGAGACAGGAGTTACAGAACTGGAGTGACTAGTTATAGGTGAAGAGTAGCGTAGTTAGTAGAGTAGTAGTAGTGTAGTTAGTAGTAGTAGAGTAGGTATTAGTAGTAGTATTATTATTTTTTTAATTTACTTTAATTTTAAAACACCTCCCATCTATCTCTTAACACCATCCATATTTTTCAACTGTACTGTGATGTTTCACAAAAGTTCTGAACCCTTCTATTCTCATTGTTTCTACAGATTGTAAATTGAAAATAAACATTTTTGCTAAAAGTATTATTATGTTATTGATCGATTGACTATGACTTTTCAGATCACCCAGTAGTGCTATCTGCAGGGTTAGCTCCAGGTAAATATTGCAATCCTTCAGCCATTCCTGGACCTGTGACCAAAAACAAGCTACAAATGGACAGTACCAAAACAAATTATCTAATGATTCTGTCTCTTCACAGCAAAATCTGCAGAGCTGGGAAGATTGTATCCCCCATATAAATAACATTATATTGGTAGCAAGAATTTTGTATAATAATTTAAATTGAAAAATTCTAAGTTTTGAATCCGCCGTCGTTTTGCGTGTCAGTTCATAAACACTATGCCATGGGATCGGTACGTCAAAAATCTCTTCCCAACTATTTTGCAATCTATATGGGACGGCTGTCAATCCTTTGGTCCTTAAATAAAACTGGTATACTTTTTTATTTATCACAAATGTCTTTAACCAATTATGTTCTTTAATGCAGGGCCGACAGACAAGTTCCTTACTTTTTCCCCCTTCCACTTTCCTCTTCCATTTTTGCGGTAATGCTGCAATTATTTGGTTGTAATTTTGTGTAGAGCAGACATTTCCATATGTTTTTGTTAGCTGCATGTGCGACATAACTCCACCAGTCCTACCTATGATATCATTTACGAAGATTATACCTTTTCTAAACATTTTTTCAAAAAATTATGTTTTTTTATCAATTTGTATATTTGAGTTTAACCACAATATGTGTTGCATTATTTGTTTCTGGAGGATTAAATTGAAATTGCAACCAACTTTCTATGGCTTGTTTTAGAAATAGTGATATTTGGGAGATGATTTCCTTTTCAAATAACTGAAAGTGAGAGGTTGTAATCTGAATAAAGGGAAAAAGGCCATTCTTGAACATGGGGTGAGACAATCTTTATAAATTTGCTAGAGAACCAGTTCGGATTTAAGTATAACTTTTGTATGACTGAAGCTTTTAGTGATAGGTCTAATGCTTTAATATTTAATACTTTCTGTCCTTCGAATTCATATGAATTATATAAATAGGCCAGTTTAATTTTGTCTGGCTTGCCGTTCCAAATAAAATGGAATATTTTTTTCTCATATAATTTAAAAAACTGTTCGCTAGGCGTAGGCAAGACCATAAGCAAATAGGTAAACTGGGATAATACTAAAGAGATAATCAGGGTGATTTTTCCACAAATAGACAGGTATTTACCTTTCCATGGTAGCAAGATCTTATCTATTTTTGCTAACTTTCTATTAACATTTATTGGAGTGAGATAATTTATTTCCTTTGGGATATGTATTCCAAGTATATCCACATCACAATCAGACCATTTTATTGGTAAACTACATGGTAATGTAAAAATTGTCTTTTTTAGTGATCCAATACGTAATATAGTACATTTATCATAATTTGGTTGTAATCCAGAGAGGTTAGAAAATGTATCTAGATCCTCTATGAGGCTGTGGAGGGATTCAATTTGTGGATTTAAAAGAAAACATGAATCATCAGCTTACAATGACACCTTTGTTTTTAAGCCCTGGATTTCTAATCCCTTGATGTTATTGTTGGATCTGATTTTAATAGCTAACATTTCGATGGCCATAATAGATATATATGCCGATAGTGGACAACCTTGTTTTATTCCTCTTGACAGTTTAAAACTTTCTGGGAAATAGCCATTATTTACTATTTTACACCTAGGGGTTACTATACATGATTTTAACCCATTTTATAAGAGATTCTCCAAAATTGAAATGCTCCAGGCATTTATATATAAACTCCAGTCGTACTTTATCAAATGCCTTTTTAAAGTCTGCTATGAATAACAGGCCTGATTTCCTAGATTTTTCATAGTGTTCTATTGTTTCCAGTACTTGCCTTATATTAACTCCAATGTATTGTCCATGTAAAACACCTGTCTGATTAGAATGAATAATGTATGTAGTAGTAGTAGTAGTAGTAGTAGTAGAGTAGTAGTAGTAGTAGTTATAGTAGTAGTAGTAGTAGTAGTAGTAGTAGTAGTAGTAGTAGTAGCAGTAGTGGTAGCAGTAGTAGTAGTAGTATTTAGTCGTAGTAGTTAGTAGTAGTAGTTATAGTAGTAGTAGTAGTAGCAGTAGTAGTAGTAGTAGTAGTTATAGTAGTAGTAGTAGTAGTAGTAGTAGTAGCAGAGTAGTAGTAGTTATAGTAGTAGTATTAGTAGTAGTAGTAGTAGCAGTAGTAGTAGTAGTAGTGGTAGCAGTAGTAGTAGTAGTATTTAGTAGTAGTAGTAGTAGTAGTAGTAGTAGTAGTAGTAGTAGTAGTAGTAGTAGTAGTAATAGTAGTAGCAGTAGTAGTAGTAGTAGTAGTAGTAGTAGTAGTAGTAGTAGTAGTAGTTATAGTAGTAGTAGTAGTTATAGTAGTAGTAGTAGTAGTAGTAGTAGTAGTAGTAGTAGTAGTAGCAGTAGTAGTAATGTGAAGTCTAACTCACTGATCTCACAGTGTGGTCCCTCGTAGCCTGCAGGGCAGATACACTTCCCTGGGTGGAAGCACGTCCCTCCGTTTAAACATGTGATGCTGCAGTTAGCTAGAGAGGGAAAACAACATAGATCAGTGTAGTTGGGATTTAATTACAGCAGATTAAAATTAGGAAGGTCTAGCAAGGAAGCAAATGAGATTGACAACGTTTACATGATACATTTTGGTATTGTTTTTTTATTAGGATCCCCATTAGCTGTTGCGAAAGCAGCAGCTACTCTTCCTGGGGTCCACACAGAACATGAAACATGACATAATACAGAACATTAATAGACAAGAACAGCTCAAGGACAGAACTACATACATAATGGCAGAAGTTTGGAACCACCAAGGCTCTTCCTAGAGCTGGCCGCCCGGCCAAACTGAGCAATCGGGGGAAAAGGGCATTGGTCAGGGAGGTGACCAAGAACCTGATGGTGACTCTAACAGAGCTCTAGAGTTCCTCTTTGGAGATGGGAGAAACTTCCAGAAGGACAACCATCTCTGCAGCACTCTACCAATCAGGCCTTTTATGGTAGAGTGACCAGACGGAAGCCACTTCTCAGTAAAAGGCAAATGACAGCCTGCTTGGAGTTTGCCAAAAGGCACCTAAAGACTCTCAGACCATGAGAAACAAGATTCTCTGGTCTGATGAAACCAAGATTGAACTCTTTGGCCTGAATGCCAAGCGTCATGTCTGGAGGTAAAAGACTAGTCAGTATCGAGGCAAAGATGAACAGAGCAAAGTACAGAGAGATCCTTGATGAAAACCTGCTCCAATGTGTTCTGGACCTCAGACTGGGGCAAAGGTTCACCTTCCAACAGGACAACGACCCTAAGCACACAGCCAAGACAACGCAGGAGTGGCTTCGGGACAAGTCTCTGAATGTCCTTGAGTGGCCCAGCCAGAGCCAGGACTTGAACCTGATCGAACATCTCTGGAGAGACCTGAAAATAGCTGTGCAGCAACCCTCCCCATCCAACCTGACAGAGCTTGAGAAGATCTGCAGAGAAGAATGAGAGAAGCTCCCCAAATACAGGTGTGCCAAGCTTGTAGCGTCATACCCAAGAAGACTCAAGGCTGTAATCGCTGCCAAAGGTGCTTCAACAAAGTACTGAGTAAAGGGTCTGAATACTTATGTAAATGTGATATTTCCGTTTTTTATTTGTAATACATTTGAAAACATTTCTAAAAACCTATTTTTGCTTTGTCATTATTGGGTAATGTGTGTATATTGATGATGGAAAAAAACAATTTAATCAATTTTAGAATAAGGCTGTAATGTAACAAAATGTCAAGGGGTATGAATACTTTCCGAAGGCACTTTCTTGAATTTGTTCTGGATTTGGGGACTGTGAAAAGACCCCTGGTGGCATGTCTGGTGGGTAGTGATTAGTGATGAACCGAATTGACCTCAGTTCAATTATTTGAATTCCATTTCTTTTTTTTTCTTTTCTTTGTGAGCTCTATGCACACATTGTTTCTCAGATCATGCCCCAACTGTGCGATGCATTAGGGAGTTGTAGTTTCCAACAGGCCATAGTTTAGCGCAGAAAACGTGATAATTAACTACAACGACCATAATCCATTGTCAGTCTGTGTTTTCTTTTTACGCCTCCTATGTAAGAGACAGAAGAATGCTCGATCATGAGGGATACACAGAGAGCAGTCTCTGTGTCTCTAACTGAAAATACATGATGATTGATAGTCGGTATTCAGCAGTCATATAAAAGTATGCCTTATTTACATTGAAGAACTACTAAAATCGTGATTTTACCAGACAGCAGCTCTATAGAGATGAGGACTTGGAATGAAATGATAAAGTCATCAAATAAAACAAATGTAATATACACAACTGAAATATTTTATTAAAGTAAAGTAATGTGAATAAATGATGGTTAATAAGTGATAAGCAGTAATGGGCAGTCACTACCCCCATGGGACTTCTATTAATTGTTTTATTCTGTGTTACAGTGTTCAAATCACATAATGCATAGTGTATTTAATGTTTAAAAAAATTATTGAAACCGAAAATCGTGATTATTTTTGAATCAATATGTTTTGACCGTGACAGTTTACAATCCAAGGTAACACCAATTAATTTAGTCTCCTCAACTTCAGCCACATTAATCATTATCAGATTCAGCCGAGGTCTAGAACTTAGGGAATTATTTGTACCAAATACAATGCTCTTAGTTTTTACTGGCCGTCCATTCCAAAACAGGCTGCAACACTTTGTTAAGGGTTTCAGTGATTTCCCAGGCTGTGGATGCTGATGGGTATAGGGTTGAATCATCAGCATACATAGACACACAGGCTTTATAATAATAATAATAATAATAATAATAATAATAATAATAATAATAATATGCCATTTAGCAGACGCTTTTATCCAAAGCGACTTACAGTCATGCGTGCATACATTTTTGTGCATGGGTGGTCCCGGGGATCGAACCCACTACCTTGGCGTTACAAGCGCCGTGCTCTACCAGCTGAGCTACAGAAGACTACTTTAGTGCCAGTGGCAGGTCATTAGTAACAAGAGTGTAGAGGGCCAAGAAAAGCTGCCCTGCGGTAAATCACAAGTTTAACATGAGAGAAGATTCCATTAAAGAAACCCCTCTGTGTTCTATTAGATAGACATTGTCAACAGGTTATGGTCAATAATATCAAAAGCTGCACTTAAATCTAACAGCTCCCACAATCCTATTACTTCAACCAATCATCAGTCATTTTGTGTCAGTCAGTACGTGTCGAGTGCCCTTCTCTATAAGCATGCTGAAAGTCTCGTTGTCAATTTGTTCACAGAGAAATAGCATTGTATCTTGCCAAATACCGTTTCTTTCCCCCCAAATGTTTACAAGCTGATTGGTCGGCTGTTAGAACCAGTAAAGGGTGCTTTACCATTCTTGGGTAGCTTGAGGACAAAACAATGTTCTCTAGACGCATGTAAAAAAAATATATATGACAAATAGGAGCGGCAATATAGTCCACTACTATCCTCAGAAGCTTTCCATCTAAGTCGTCAACACCAGGTGGTTTCTCATTATTGATGGACACCAATCATTTAACCACCCTCGCCCACACTAACTTTACAGAATTCAAAATGACAATGCTTTTCTTTAACTATTAGTCTTTTATGCATGAACATGATTTATGCTCCACAGTTTGTTGTTGGTTTTTCCTGCCTACGTTTGCCCACTTTGCCAATGAAGTAATCATTCAAGTAATTGGCAACATCAAAAGGTTTTTGTGATAAATGAGCCATCTGATTCAAATCTCTTTCTGCCCATCATTTCATTTAAAGTATTCCAAAGCTTTTTTTCCATCATACTTTATGTCATTTATCTTGGTTCCATAATAATACAAATATATATTTTGGTTCAGTTTAGTCACATTCTCAATTTACAGTAAGTCATTTACAGTAAGTCATTTACAGTAAGTCAGCCAGTCAGATTTACAGCCAGACTTATTCACCACTCCTTTTGCCCAGTCTCTTTCAACCATCCATCTTTTTCAATTCCTCATCGATCCCACGGGGCCTTAACGGTTCTAAACAGTCCGTTTCTTAATAGGTTCACGCTTATCAATAACTGGAAGAAACTATTTCATAAGTGCAGAGTCTGGATGCTCCCCATTACACCCATCAGACCAACATATATATTTTTGTATCTTCAACATAGGAATCAGTACGAAACGTTTCCTACGATCTCTTATACACTATTTTAGGCCCAGCCTTTGCAGTGGGGTGTATTCATGGATGCCAAAGGAAGCCAGGCATCCCCCAAAAAATGGACCAAGAAAAAAAACATACAAAAGAATGTATCTTTCATCTCTCTGTGTTTCAATAAATGTTCCTTCAATTCGCCTAGAGGCTGAATGTATCTCACCGGAGAAAGCATCCGAGCGAACGAAACAGCG
This sequence comes from Coregonus clupeaformis, assembly GCF_020615455.1. Classification (NCBI taxonomy): domain Eukaryota; kingdom Metazoa; phylum Chordata; class Actinopteri; order Salmoniformes; family Salmonidae; genus Coregonus; species Coregonus clupeaformis. Next base: position 73,053,284 of record NC_059198.1, read on the forward strand.
CCCCCTCTGTCTCTGTATGTGTAGCCCAACTATCTGATGCTGTCTGGTCAAAAAGGGTATGACACTGTTGAATGCAAGGGAAGCCAGCGAGCATTTGGTCTCCCTTGATAAAAAAAAAATCTAATAATAATAGCCAATCAGCATTGAGCTAAACTGAGTGAGCTCAGCTGTGAACGGTCCTGGAGCACCAAAGAAATGTGTCAAGGGAAGCCAGTTTGGATTTAGCTGCACACCAATCACATCACCAGAATCCAAACTGGAATTGTTGCATCTCGTTGTGTTGTTGTCCTCCGGTGGCTAGCTAGCTAGCTAAAATTGGCCCATTCCTAAATTAGCCATGGATGGAGATAGGAATTTGGACTTGTGGTTTTACTTAATTCTCCGTTCTGGCCAATGATTATAACGGCAATTCTGATCCAACCATAAATGTATCCATTGTGCCCCCGGCCTCAGAGGATGGAAGTTCAACATGTAGCTAGATGTAGCAGGCTAATGCTAACTAGCTGGCCTGACGCATCATTGCCCATGAAAGGAAGTTAGGCTAGCGTGCAACCGTTTTAGCCAGGTAGCCTAGGACAACAAAAACTACAAGCGTGTACTGTATGAGCCATAGACTGTTTAGGCACCATGAAAGACGAGGATGGCATTGCTGGCGTTTCTCTACAAGTAGAGTGAGTCAACATGTTTTTCTACTTGCAAGCATACACACACACACACACACACACACACACATACACCCACACACACACACACACACACACACACACACACACACACACACACACACACACACACACACACACACACACACACACACACACACACACACACAGAAATCAGTATCATGGACAGCCATGTCACATTTAGCTGACGTTGATTGGACTAAATCGTTTTTAGTATCTTTTAGTTGTCACTGCATTAGACTAAGCATTGGTGATGAGATGATATTGAAATGTTGAAGTTGAAATGGTGCTGGAATAGTGGAGGCAGCGTCTGTTTTCTTAGCGACTTGCGGTAACTCTCCGTGGTTCCAAATCAATAGTTTAGTAGTCTGAAAATGTGGGAAACATGACCTTGCTTGACCCCTGCTGTAGGTCACGTAACTGTTTGTTACATGCAATATGTTTTGTGGACTTCACCAGACAGGTGTTGCTCTCCGGTTTTGTGATGAAACAAAGGTGTGGTTGAATTTATTCTGCCACTGTGTCTTCTTATTGTCTCGGCCTTTAGGCCTTTATATCACGGTGTCAAGGCATATGAACTAACAGGTTATAGAGAGAACAACGCAATTATCACAACACATAGGTTGTAATATGACTTTTTTTCCCTGACTTGGCTTCCCCGGTGATTTTACCCACGCACCGCTACTGAGCCTTTGGAACTTGGGCTTTTCTAGATATGGCCACTATATTACACTCAGAAAAAAAGGGTTCCAAAAAAGGTGCTATCTATAACCTTAAAGGGTTTTTCGGCTGTCCCCATGGGAGAACCCTTTTTGGTTCCAGGTAGAACCCTTTTTGGTTCCAGGTAGAACCCTTTTTGGTTCCAAGTAGAACCCTTTTTGGTTCCAGGTAGAACCCTTTTTGGTTCCAGGTAGAACCCTTTTAATAATATAAAATAAATAATATGCCATTTAGCAGACGCTTTTATTCAAAGTCCAAAGCTTTTATACAGTCATGTGTGCATACATTTTTACGTATGGGTGGTCCCGGGGATCAAACCCACTACCTTGGCGTTACAAGCACCATGCTCTACCAATTGAGCCACAGAGGACCACAACCCTCTGTAGAAAGGGTTTTACTTTGAACCCAAAAGGGTTCTACCTGCAACCAAAATTGGTCCAAAAATGGTTCTCCTATGGAGACAGCCGAAGAACCCTTTAAGGTTATAGATGGCACTTTTTTTCTCTAAGAGTGTAGGGTCAGTACATCCAAAGGGTATGGATACAGCTTTAGAGCAGAGTTCTGCAGCATTGGTAAAAATGTGATCAATACACATGGATGATATAGTTCCTGTAGTGTTTGTAAACACCCTGGAAGGTTGATTAATAACCTGAACCAGATTACAGGCACTGGTTACCGTGAACAGCTTCCTCTTGAGCGGACAGCTTGATGAAAACCAGTCTACATTCAGGTCACCCAGAACATGAGATCATCTCTAAGCTTTACAGGAATATGGCTCTGAATATATACAGCAACACCTCCACCACAGGCATTCCTGTATTTACAGGAATATGGCTCTGAATATATACAGCAACACCTCCACCACAGGCATTCCTGTATTTACAGGAATATGGCTCTGTATATATACAGCAACACCTCCACCACAGGCATTCCTGTATTTACAGGAATATGGCTCTGTATATATACAGCAACACCTCCACCACAGGCATTCCTGTATTTACAGGAATATGGCTCTGTATATATACAGCAACACCTCCACCACAGGCATTCCTGTATTTACAGGAATATGGCTCTGTATATATACAGCAACACCTCCACCACAGGCATTCCTGTATTTACAGGAATATGGCTCTGAATATATACAGCAACACCTCCACCACAGGCATTCCTGTATTTACAGGAATATGGCTCTGTATATATACAGCAACACCTCCACCACAGGCATTCCTGTATTTACAGGAATATGGCTCTGAATATATACAGCAACACCTCCACCACAGGCATTCCTGTATTTACAGGAATATGGCTCTGTATATATACAGCAACACCTCCACCACAGGCATTCCTGTATATATACAGCAACACCTCCACCACAGGCATTCCTGTATATATACAGCAACACCTCCACCACAGGCATTCCTGTATATATACAGCAACACCTCCACCACAGGCATTCCTGTATATATACAGCAACACCTCCACCACAGGCATTCCTGTATATATACAGCAACACCTCCACCACAGGCATTCCTGTATATATACAGCAACACCTCCACCACAGGCATTCCTGTATATATACAGCAACACCTCCACCACAGGCATTCCTGTATATATACAGCAACACCTCCACCACAGGCATTCCTGTATATATACAGCAACACCTCCACCACAGGCATTCCTGTATATATACAGCAACACCTCCACCACAGGCATTCCTGTATATATACAGCAACACCTCCACCACAGGCATTCCTGTATATATACAGCAACACCTCCACCACAGGCATTCCTGTATATATACAGCAACACCTCCACCACAGGCATTCCTGTATATATACAGCAACACCTCCACCACAGGCATTCCTGTATATATACAGCAACACCTCCACCACAGGCATTCCTGTATATATACAGCAACACCTCCACCACAGGCATTCCTGTATATATACAGCAACACCTCCACCACAGGCATTCCTGTATATATACAGCAACACCTCCACCACAGGCATTCCTGTATATATACAGCAACACCTCCACCACAGGCATTCCTGTATATATACAGCAACACCTCCACCACAGGCATTCCTGTATATATACAGCAACACCTCCACCACAGGCATTCCTGTATATATACAGCAACACCTCCACCACAGGCATTCCTGTATATATACAGCAACACCTCCACCACAGGCATTCCTGTATATATACAGCAACACCTCCACCACAGGCATTCCTGTATATATACAGCAACACCTCCACCACAGGCATTCCTGTATATATACAGCAACACCTCCACCACAGGCATTCCTGTATATATACAGCAACACCTCCACCACAGGCATTCCTGTATATATACAGCAACACCTCCACCACAGGCATTCCTGTATATATACAGCAACACCTCCACCACAGGCATTCCTGTATATATACAGCAACACCTCCACCACAGGCATTCCTGTATATATACAGCAACACCTCCACCACAGGCATTCCTGTATATATACAGCAACACCTCCACCACAGGCATTCCTGTATATATACAGCAACACCTCCACCACAGGCATTCCTGTATATATACAGCAACACCTCCACCACAGGCATTCCTGTATATATACAGCAACACCTCCACCACAGGCATTCCTGTATATATACAGCAACACCTCCACCACAGGCATTCCTGTATATATACAGCAACACCTCCACCACAGGCATTCCTGTATATATACAGCAACACCTCCACCACAGGCATTCCTGTATATATACAGCAACACCTCCACCACAGGCATTCCTGTATATATACAGCAACACCTCCACCACAGGCATTCCTGTATATATACAGCAACACCTCCACCACAGGCATTCCTGTATATATACAGCAACACCTCCACCACAGGCATTCCTGTATTTTCGGTAAATGTTATATCCCTGTATTGCTGCTGCTGTATCATCAAAGGAATTATCAAAGTGAGTCTCAGAGATGGCCAATATATGAACATTATCAGATTTCTTGCCAGTTATTGATTTCATAAACCTTATTTTTAAGGCTACAGTGCATATGATTAATAACATATGGGCTATTTTTAGACATTTACATTTTAGTCATTTAGCAGACGCTCTTATCCAGAGCGACTTACAGTTAGTGAGTGCATACATTATTTTTTGTATTTTTTTTCATACTGGCCCCCCGTGGGAATCAAACCCACAACCCTGGCGTTGCAAACGCCATGCTCTACCAACTGAGCTACATCCCTGCCGGCCATTCCCTCCCCTACCCTGGACGACGCTGGGCCAATTGTGCGCCGCCCCATGGGTCTCCCGATCGCGGCCGGCTACGACAGAGCCTGGATTCGAACCAGGATCTCTAGTGGCACAGCTAGCACGGCGATGCAGTGTCTTAGACCACTGCGCCACTCGGGAAAGATCGACCTTTCCAGGTTGACAAGAACATTGTCCGGCTAATAGAGTCAGTCAATCAGGCAGTGAGTGTCAGTTGGTGTGTATGTGTGTGTGTGTGTGTGATGTGGGGCTAATGCTACTGACCCGGAAGCTAGGCTTTCTCACTCCTCCCAGTCTTTTGGGAGGGAGGGTGGACAATGAGCCTGATGTAGTGGATGTAAGCAGAGTCCCCACACTCTCTGGCAGCTTTCATGGCTGGGATAAGTTATTTCCGCCTCTGGCGTACAGCTTACGAGAAGTCCTCGTTAAGGGAAGATGTTTGTTCATCTCAAGTTCTTGGCTCTCTCCAGAACAACCATCTTGTCCTTAAACCTTAGGAACATGACCACTATCGGCCTGGGTCTGTCACCTGGGCTGGTTACAGGTTTTCCAGACCTGTGGGCGCGCTCCACCTCAATCTTCCTGTGATCCATCTGCAGCTTTTAAGTGATCATTTGTCTTACTTTCTCCTCAGACTCTGCCCAGTTATGTGAAGACTCTGGTATGCCATCCACAACTATGTTATTTCTCCTGGATTGACCCTCTAGATGTTTTCCCAGCCTTCTGTAATAATGACTCACAGACAGCGCTGATGTCATCTCGCGTGGACTTACAGTTTGTTGTCATATTGCTGCAAGTCTCTTTCAGGACATCCACCTCCGCTTGGGAGAACTGAAAACTGTTCTTAAGGTCCTGGACCTCTCTGGTCAGATCATCCATTCTTTTTTTTTGTGTTTGGACAAAGCTCTTGAAGCTATTTTCCTGTTGTTATAACAACTGCTTGAATAAATCTTTTTTTGTTCCTTTAAAAGATTCTTCACCTGTGAAAGAGAGACACTACTGTCCTCAACGGTACTCCCACCGGCTTTGGTTTTGGATGCCATGGTAGCAACGTAGGCTAACGCTGATACTCCACGCAGACAGGACAGGTCGCAAGGCAGATGGAACCAGCACAGACAGCAGGGATTTAGACAGCCACAAGCCTGGGACAATCCGCGGTCCCAGCCACAAGGGCTAAACGCGTTGCGGCCCTGTATTCACGCTTTCAGGAAACCTTGCTAGCTTGATAGCTAGTTAGCAGCTAGGCTAGCTGCTACGCCAAGCAGCTCCTCAAGACTTTTGGTTGGCAGGATCCCTGGACAGATAGTAGTGGTCCCAGCAACTGATGCTAACCGCGTCACGGGATCCAAATTCAAAAGGTAGCTAGTAACCAAACTTCATCAATAGAACCCTTTTTCAGAGACTTTAAAAACTTTCAAAACAACAAAAAATGAGCTCGATTGGAGTTTGTTGGTCCCCAGTGGTGAATGAGGTGTGTTTGTCCGGGGCTACGAAATGTGTACTGTGTCCGTGTTTCAGGTGAGTGTACCTTTGTCGCAGCTGTCTCCATAGTAACCAGGTGGGCAGATGCACACCCCTGGACTCATACACAGTCCACCATTCAGACACCTGGGAGAGCAGAGGGCTGGGGGGAGAGCGGAGGAGGACAGGAGAGGGGGAAAATCTACGTCAGGAACCTCAAGCATTTAATTCACCTTCAGCTGCTTGCAACCCTTTACCCCCAAACACTACATTCATTGGTATAATGAATGTTACACTTAGTTTTGCCTGTAGAAGGCGCTAAAGAGCCTCAGTATTGTTGAGCCTTTCCCACGAATGAATATCGTAATCACAATGTCACAAGACCCATCGACACCCAAATAAAACGCACTGTTTTCACAGAACACTTCTCTTAAATCCATTGTCTACTCTAGGTGCCTAAAAGGCTCTACACAGTCTAACACAGTCTAACACAGTCTAACACAGTCTAACACAGTCTACACAGTCTAACACAGTCTAACACAGTCTACACAGTCTACACAGGCTAACACAGTCTACACAGTCTACCACAGTCTACACAGTCTACACAGTCTAACACAGTCTACACAGTCTACACAGTCTAACACAGTCTAACACAGTCTACACAGTCTAACACAGTCTAACACAGTCTACACAGTCTACACAGTCTACACAGTCTAAAACAGTCTACACAGTCTAACACAGTCTAACACAGTCTACACAGTCTAACACAGTCTACACAGTCTAACACAGTCTACACAGTCTAAAACAGTCTACACAGTCTAACACAGTCTAACACAGTCTACACAGTCTAACACAGTCTACACAGTCTAACACAGTCTAACACAGTCTACACAGTCTACACAGTCTACACAGTCTAACACAGTCTAACACAGTCTACACAGTCTACACAGTCTAAAACAGTCTACACAGTCTAACACAGTCTACACAGTCTACACAGTCTAACACAGTCTACACAGTCTACACAGTCTACACAGTCTTACACAGTCTACACAGTCTACAGAGTCTTACAGAGTCTACACAGTCTACACAGTCTAACACAGTCTAACACAGTCTACACAGTCTAACACAGTCTAACACAGTCTACACAGTCTAACACAGTCTACACAGTCTACACAGTCTAACACAGTCTACACAGTCTACACAGTCTACACAGTCTACACAGTCTTACACAGTCTACACAGTCTACAGAGTCTTACAGAGTCTACACAGTCTACACAGTCTAACACAGTCTAACACAGTCTACACAGTCTAACACAGTCTAACACAGTCTACACAGTCTAACACAGTCTAACACAGACTACACAGTCTACACAGTCTTACACAGTCTAACACAGTCTACACAGTCTAACACAGTCTACACAGTCTAACACAGTCTACACAGTCTACACAGTCTAACACAGTCTACACAGTCTAACACAGTCTACACAGTCTACACAGTCTAACACAGTATACACAGTATACACAGTCTACACAGTCTAACACAGTCTACACAGTCTAACACAGTCTAACACAGTCTAACACAGTCTACACAGTCTACACAGTCTACACAGTCTAACACAGTATACACAGTATGCACAGTCTACACAGTCTAACACAGTCTAACACAGTCTACACAGTCTAACACAGTCTAACACAGTCTAACACAGTCTACACAGTCTAACACAGTCTAACACAGTCTAAAACAGTCTACACAGTCTACACAGTCTAACACAGTCTAACACAGTCTAACACAGTCTACACAGTCTAACACAGTCTAACACAGTCTACACAGTCTACACAGTCTAAACAGTCTAACACAGTCTACACAGTCTAACACAGTCTAACACAGTCTACACAGTCTAACACAGTCTACACAGTCTACACAGTCTAACACAGTCTAACACAGTCTACAAAGTCTAACACAGTCTACACAGTCTACACAGTCTAAACAGTCTAACACAGTCTACACAGTCTAACACAGTCTACACAGTCTAACACAGTCTACACAGTCTAACACAGTCTACACAGTCTACACAGTCTAACACAGTCTAACACAGTCTAACACAGTCTACACAGTCTACACAGTCTACCAGAGTCTAACACAGTCTACACAGTCTACACAGTCTAACAGTCTACACAGTCTAACACAGTCTAACACAGTCTACACAGTCTAACACAGTCTACACAGTCTAACACAGTCTACACAGTCTAACACAGTCTAACACAGTCTACACAGTCTACACAGTCTACACAGTCTAACACAGTCTACACAGTCTACACAGTCTAACACAGTCTACACAGTCTAACACAGTCTACACAGTCTACACAGTCTAACACAGTCTACACAGTCTAACACAGTCTACACAGTCTACACAGTCTAACACAGTCTACACAGTCTAACACAGTCTACACAGTCTAACACAGTCTACACAGTCTACACAGTCTAACACAGTCTACACAGTCTACACAGTCTACACAGTCTACACAGTCTACACAGTCTAACACAGTCTAACACAGTCTACACAGTCTAACACAGTCTACACAGTCTACACAGTCTAACACAGTCTAACACAGTCTAACACAGTCTACACAGTCTAACACAGTCTAACACAGTCTACACAGTCTAACACAGTCTACACAGTCTAACACAGTCTAACACAGTCTACACAGTCTAACACAGTCTACACAGTCTAACACAGTCTACACAGTCTAACACAGTCTACACAGTCTAACACAGTCTAACACAGTCTACACAGTCTAACACAGTCTACACAGTCTAACACAGTCTACACAGTCTAACACAGTCTACACAGTCTAACACAGTCTAACACAGTCTAAAACAGTCTACACAGTCTAACACAGTCTACACAGTCTACACAGTCTAACACAGTCTAACACAGTCTACACAGTCTAACACAGTCTACACAGTCTAACACAGTCTAACACAGTCTAACACAGTCTAACACAGTCTACACAGTCTAACACAGTCTAACACAGTCTACACAGTCTAACACAGTCTACACAGTCTAACACAGTCTACACAGTCTACACAGTCTAACACAGTCTACACAGTCTACACAGTCTAACACAGTCTACACAGTCTAACACAGTCTAACACAGTCTACACAGTCTAACACAGTCTAACACAGTCTACACAGTCTAACACAGTCTAACACAGTCTACACAGTCTACACAGTCTACACAGTCTAACACAGTCTACACAGTCTAACACAGTCTACACAGTCTACACAGTCTACACAGTCTAAAACAGTCTACACAGTCTACACAGTCTAAAACAGTCTACACAGTCTACACAGTCTAACACAGTCTACACAGTCTACACAGTCTAACACAGTCTACACAGTCTAACACAGTCTAACACAGTCTAACACAGTCTAACACAGTCTACACAGTCTAACACAGTCTAACACAGTCTACACAGTCTACACAGTCTACACAGTCTAACACAGTCTAACACAGTCTACACAGTCTAACACAGTCTACACAGTCTAACACAGTCTAACACAGTCTAACACAGTCTACACAGTCTACACAGTCTAACACAGTCTAACAGTCTACACAGTCTACACAGTCTAACACAGTCTAACACAGTCTAACACAGTCTACACAGTCTACACAGTCTAACACAGTGGGTCCGCAGCGCAGGTTCATTTGCGTAGCTCTCTAAGTAGTTCCACGTACTTTTGTGCAGCTGAATTTTTTATACAGATACACAAAGACAAAAGCCCCTTTTTCTCCCCTCAGTCAGTCAGTGGCTGCACAGAGTCTCTAACCTCTTTAAAGCCTTAAATAGATGGTACACATGCTCATTGCCACCCAACCTGCCCGCCTGCTGACACTGACATTATTGTTGTTTTTTGTGTCCTGGAAAACATTTCAAATAAATTTGCTCTCCATTTAAACTAGTCTGGATGGGAGCGCTGCTTTCCAGTGCTTTGTAATTTCCATGATGTTTTTAAATTGTGGTGCCTTGAGGCAAAGTTAAGCCACCACAAGCACAACCTTTACACATTCATTAATACATTTAAATGCATCGTGGTGGTTCTGTTGTTGTCTGAAGAAAATGATAGGCCTGTCTGAACTGGACCGGTGCGTCATACTGTGAAACACACACACAAACTATTCTCTTTCTCTAACCATTCCTTTCCCAAGGTTCTATCCCCTTTTTTGTTGTGGAGACATTCCAGGAAACAAGAAGATATTCCACCCAGCGTTGATGCGGGACAAAGAGAAGGAAAAACACAAGACAATCCTTTACATTTCATTCTATAGACTGAGCAACTACAGCTATTGTGTTGACTGTGTGCAGTGTGCTGTGCATCAATATGGTGTTAATGGAAGAGAGATGGAAAGGCTTTTGATGTTCAGATGAGACCGATGTACCTTTCTCACAGTGAGGGCCGTAGAAACCATCCTGACACTCACACACCTGTCTCTCGTTGCAGAACCCACCGTTACGACAACCACCTGGACATTTAGCTGTGGAGACAGAAAGGGGGGGGGATATCAAAGAGAGAGAGAATGCAAGCAGGGAAGAGAGCAAGCGAGAGAGAGGGGTAAGAGAGAGGGAGAGAGACAGAGACAGAGAGAGAGCGACAGAGAGAGAGAGAGAGAGAGAGAGATAGAGAGAGAGAGACAGAGAGAGAGAGAGAGAGAGACAGAGAGAGAGAGAGAGAGAGAGAGAGACAGAGAGAGAGAGAGAGAGAGAGAGAGAGAGAGAGAGAGAGAGAGAGAGAGAGATAGAGAGAGAGACAGAGAGAGACAGAGAGAGAGAGAGAGAGAGACAGAGAGAGACAGAGAGACAGAACACATGAGAAGAGAAAAATAACAAGGTTGAGATGAATGAATGGCTAGTGGAGTCCTTCCTTCCTTCCTTCCTTCCTTCCTTCCTTCTTCCCCCTCTCTCTGACACTCTCCATAGCCTGCTATCTCAGAAGACCACTTCAAGGGAAACCCACATTCCACTACAGTGCAGTGAGATGCCATGGACTGCATCCCAAATGGCACCCTATTCATGCACCCTTATGGTCCCTGGTCAAAAGTAGTGCAAGATATAGGGAATAAGGTGCCATTTGAGACACACAGCCAGAGAGTTCCACAACAGGGCCTGGTTCAAAGCCTGAATACCATCTCTCTACAACAGGGCCTGGTTCAAAGCCTGAATACCATCTCTCTACAACAGGGCCTGGTTCAAAGCCTGAATACCATCTCTCTACAACGGGGCCTGGTTCAAAGCAGCCTGAATACCATCTCTCTACAACAGGGCCTGGTTCAAAGCAGCCTGAATAGCATCTCTCTACAACAGGGCCTGGTTCAAAGCCTGAATACCATCTCTCTACAACAGGACCTGGTTCAAAGCCTGAATACCATCTCTCTACAACAGGGCCTGGTTCAAAGCCTGAATACCATCTCTCTACAACAGGGCCTGGTTCAAAGCCTGAATACCATCTCTCTACAACAGGTCCTGGTTCAAAGCCTGAATACCATCTCTCTACAAATGGGCCTGGTTCAAAGCCTGAATACCATCTCACTACAACAGGGCCTGGTTCAAAGCAGCCTGTATACCATCTCTGTACAACAGGGCCTGGTTCAAAGCAGCCTGAATACCATCTCTCTACAACAGGGCCTGGTTCAAAGCCTGAATACCATCTCTCTACAACAGGACCTGGTTCAAAGCCTGAATACCATCTCTCTACAACAGGGCCTGGTTCAAGAGCCTGAATACCATCTCTCTACAACAGGGCCTGGTTCAAAGCCTGAATACCATCTCTCTACAACAGGGCCTGGTTCAAAGCAGCCTGAATACCATCTCTCTACAACAGGGCCTGGTTCAAAGCGGCCTGACTACCATCTCTCTACAACAGGGCCTGGTTCAAAGCAGCCTGAATACCATCTCTCTACAACAGGGCCTAGTTCAACAGCCTGAATACCATCTCTCTACAACAGGGCCTGGTTCAAAGCAGCCTAAATACCATCATTCTACAACAGGGCCTGGTTCAAAGCAGCCTGAATACCATCTCTCTACAACAGGGCCTGGTTCAAAGCAGCCTGAATACCATCTCTCTACAACAGGGCCTGGTTCAAAGCAGCCTGAATACCATCTCTCTACAACAGGGCCTGGTTCAAAGCAGCCTGAATACCATCTTTCTACAACAGGGCCTGGTTCAAAGCAGCCTGAATACCATCTCTCTACAACAGGGCCTGGTTCAAAGCAGCCTGAATACCATCCCTCTACAACAGGGCCTGGTTCAAAGCAGCCTGAATACTATCTCTCTACAACAGGGCCTGGTTCAAAGCAGCCTGACTACCAGCGCTCTACAAAACAACATTAAGGAGAAGCCTTTGAGGTGGTACTGGATGTCAACAGAGCTGTCAAAACACTCACTACCCTTTTTAGTTCTGGAGATCCATCGGCGTGTGAGGAACCCTTGTGTCCGTATCCCAAACGGCACCCCTTATTCCATATATAGTGCATTACTTTTGACCAGAGCCCTATGGGAATCCCTATATAGGGAATAGGGTTCCGTTTGGGACAGTGCCCCTTTCTTCCTTAACACTGGCACTAGACAACATGTGGCCAGTCACAATAAGAAGACAACGCCTGCGTCCCAAATAGCACCCTATTCCCCTATTTAGTGCACTACTTTTGACCAGGGTCCACAGGGCTCTGATTAAAAGTAGTGCACTATATAGGGGATAGGGTTCCATTTGGGATGCATCCAGTCATACCACGACTCACTGAGACAACAGTTGCAGAACAAACTGGCAAGACTTCTCAGACTTTCCCTTCCTTTGACAATTTCCTCCACTGTGTCGACAAACACAAGTGGTGTCCGGGGAATTTGTGTTTGGTAAGACTCTGACCAGTTGCCTTCGGTGAAAGCTGGCACCAATATTGATTCTTGTTTTTCCGTTAAGGAAAACGGCCTGAAACGGCACGGGCTCTGGTCAAAAGCAGTGCTCTATATAGGGAATAGGGTGCCATTTGTGACCCAACCCTCTGTGTTAGAAATAAGGGCGCTTGTCTCACTCACTTATGCGACGAGACCCATCTGGAGAAAGAGAGGGAGGGAGGGATGAGTCTGGTTTCAGTCAGCTCAGGATTCACTCCATCACTCTATCCAACATGAGGACCAGAGGGAGGGATGAGTCTGGTTTCAGTCAGCTCAGGATTCACTCCATCACTCTATCCAACATGAGGACCAGAGGGAGGGATGAGTCTGGTTTCAGTCAGCTCAGGATTCACTCCATCACTCTATCCAACATGAGGACCAGAGGGAGGGATGAGTCTGGTTTCAGTCAGCTCAGGATTCACTCCATCACTCTATCCAACATGAGGACCAGAGGGAGGGATGAGTCTGGTTTCAGTCAGCTCAGGATTCACTCCATCACTCTATCCAACATGAGGACCAGAGGGAGGGATGAGTCTGGTTTCAGTCAGCTCAGGATTCACTCTATCACTCTATCCAACATGCCATTCACCTCTAATGTGAGGTCAATACCACGGGCGGCTGAGTCCCAAATGGCACCCTATTTCCTGTATAGTGCACTACTTGTGACCAGGGCCCTATGGGGCTCTATGTAGGGAATAGGGTGCCATTTGGGATGCAGTTCACTTCTCCTTAGCTGTTATAAAACCCTTTGGACTAACTCTGATTTAAACAGCATCTTCATCTAGATATTCATCTTCTTTTTTTAAATACTTTGACACCATATCCCACATTGGGAAGGAAAGGACAGGACATGGAACATTAAAGCCGGTATTTGAAGTCTGGTTTGGTGTCGCTGCTTCCTGTAACAGATATGAAGTGCCCTTAGCTAGATTGATTCCCTGCTACAGCCCGGCCTGAAGCTAGGGTCCACACCTGGGTTCAAACACTATTCAAAATCATTTCAAATACTTCGACAGGGCTTCATTGAGCTTGCTTGGCGCAATGTAACCAATAGAACAGTCACAAAACTGCAAACACAAAACCCTGTCCATATAGAACCCCAAACCCTGTCCATATAGAACCCCAAACCCTGTCCATATAGAACCCCAAACCCTGTCCATATAGAACCCCAAACCCTGTCCATATAGAACCCCAAACCCTGTCCATATAGAACCCCAAACCCTGTCCATATAGAACCCCAAACCCTGTCCATATAGAACCCCAAACCCTGTCCATATAGAACCCCAAACCCTGTCCATATAGAACCCCAAACCCTGTCCATATAGAACCCCAAACCCTGTCCATATAGAACCCCCAAGCCCTGTCCATATAGAACCCCAAGCCCTGTCCATATAGAACCCCAAGCCCTGTCCATATAGAACACCAAACCCTGTCCATATAGAACCCCAAACCCTGTCCATATAGAACCCCAAACCCTGTCCATATAGAACCCCAAACCCTGTCCATATAGAACCCCAAACCCTGTCCATATAGAACCCCAAACCCTGTCCATATAGAACCCCAAACCCTGTCCATATAGAGCCCCAAACCCTGTCCATATAGAACCCCAAACCCTGTCCATATAGAACCCCAAACCCTGTCCATATAGAACCCCAAACCCTGTCCATATAGAACCCCAAACCCTGTCCATATAGAACCCACCAATAGAACCCCAAACCCTGTCCATATAGAATCCCAAACCCTGTCCATATAGAGCCCCAAACCCTGTCCATATAGAACCCCAAACCCTGTCCATATAGAACCCCAAACTCTGTCCATATAGAGCCCCAAACCCTGTCCATATAGAACCCCAAACCCTGTCCATATAGAACCCCAAACCCTGTCCATATAGAACCCCAAACCCTGTCCATATAGAACCCCAAACCCTGTCCATATAGAACCCCAAACCCTGTCCATATAGAACCCCAAACCCTGTCCATATAGAACCCCAAACCCTGTCCATATAGAACCCCAAACTGGTAGTGTGGGGGGGACCGGTGTGTGTAAGGGAGGGGGGGGTGGACTGGTGTGTGTAGGGGGGGACCGGTGTGTGTAGGGGGGACTGGTGTGTGTAGGGGGGACTGGTGTGTGTAGGGGGGGACTGGTGTGTGTAAGGGGGACTGGTGTGTGTAGGGGGGGGACTGGTGTGTGTAGGGGGGACTGGTGTGTGTAGGGGGGGGACTGGTGTGTGTAAGGGGGGACTGGTGTGTGTAGGGGGGACTGGTGTGTGTAGGGGGGGACTGGTGTGTGTAGGGGGAGGGGGGACTGGTGTGTGTAGGGGGGGGACTGGTGTGTGTAGGGACTGGGGGACTGGTGTGTGTAGGGGGGGACTGGTGTGTGTAGGGGGAGAGGGGGGGACTGGTGTGTGTAGGGGGAGGGGGGACTGGTGTGTGTAGGGGGGGGACTGGTGTGTGTAGGGGAGGGGGACTGGTGTGTGTAGGGGGGGGGCTGGTGTGTGTAGGGGGGACTGGTGTGTGTAGGGGGACTGGGGGGACTGGTGTGTGTAGGGGGGACTGGTGTGTGTAAGGGGGGACTGGTGTGTAGGTGGGGGGACTGGTGTGTGTAGGGGGGACTGGTGTGTGTAGGGGGGGACTGGTGTGTGTAGGGGAGGGGGGACTGGTGTGTGTAGGGGGGGGACTGGTGTGTAGGGGGGGGGGACTGGTGTGTGTAGGGGACTGGGGGGACTGGTGTGTGTAGGGGGGGACTGGTGTGTGTAGGGGGGGACTGGTGTGTAGGGGGGGACTGGTGTGTAGGGGGGGACTGTGTGTGTGTAGGGGGGGACTGGTGTGTAGGGGGGACTGGTGTGTGTAGGGGGGGGACTGGTGTGTAGGGGGGGGACTGGTGTGTGTAGGGGGGGACTGGTGTGTGTAGGGGGGACTGTGTGTGTAGGGGGGGACTGGTGTGTAGGGGGACTGGTGTGTGTAGGGGGGGACTGGTGTGTGTAGGGGACTGGGGGACTGGTGTGTGTAGGGGGACTGGTGTGTGTGGGGGGGACTGGTGTGTGTAGGGGGGACTGGTGTGTGTAGGGGGGATGGGGGGGGACTGGTGTGTGTAGGGGGGGACTGGTGTGTGTAGGGGGGGGACTGGTGTGTGTAGGGGAGGGGGGGGGACTGGTGTGTGTAGGGGGGGGACTGGTGTGTGTAGGGGGGGACTGGTGTGTGTAGGGGGGACTGGTGTGTGTAGGGGGGGGACTGGTGTGTGTAGGGGGGACTGGTGTGTGTAGGGGGATGGTGGGGGGACTGGTGTGTGTGAGGGGGGACTGGTGTGTGTAGGAGGGGGGACTGGTGTGTGTAGGGGGGACTGGTGTGTGTAGGGGGGGGACTGGTGTGTGTAGGGGGAGAGGGGGGACTGGTGTGTGTAGGGGGGACTGGTGTGTGTAGGGGGGGGACTGGTGTGTGTAGGGGGGGGACTGGTGTGTGTAGGGGGACTGGGGGGACTGGTGTGTGTAGGGGGGGACTGGTGTGTAGGGGGTGGGGTGGGGGACTGGTGTGTAGGGGGGGGACTGGTGTGTGTAGGGGGGGGACTGGTGTGTGTAGGGGGGACTGGTGTGTGTAGGGGGGACTGGTGTGTGTGAGGGGGGACTGGTGTGTGTAGGGGGGGGACTGGTGTGTGTAGGGGAGGGGGACTGGTGTGTGTAGGGGGGGACTGGTGTGTGTAGGGGGGGACTGGTGTGTGTAGGGGGGGACTGGTGTGTGTAGGGGGGGACTGGTGTGTGTAGGGGGGGGACTGGTGTGTGTAGGGGAGGGGGGGACTGGTGTGTGTAGGGGGGACTGGTGTGTGTAGGGGGGACTGGTGTGTGTAGGGGGGGGACTGGTGTGTGTAGGGGGGACTGGTGTGTGTAGGGGGGACTGGTGTGTAGGGGGGGGACTGGTGTGTGTAGGGGGGACTGGTGTGTGTAGGAGGGGGACTGGTGTGTGTAGGGGATGGGGGACTGGTGTGTGTGTGTGGGGGGGGACTGGTGTGTGTAGGGGAGGGGGGACTGGTGTGTAGGGGGACTGGTGTGTGTGTGTAGGGGGGGACTGGTGTGTGTAGGGGGGGTGTGTCTCTCATGTCCCCTCTACCAGGGCTGCATCCCTCTGCAGCTGACAGAGTTCACATGACATCATGCCCTAGGTATGGCCTTTGTACTGGACGCTGATTGGCAGATAACTTCACTCCTCTCTCTCCCCCACTCACTCACCCCTGGTCACAAAGCCTCCCCAGTACCCCACTGCCCCACTGCCCCCCATTAGGACAAGGCTTTAAACATGAGAGCATCAGGAAGACATGATCTCTACATGCACACACACACACACACACAAACACACACACACACACACACACACACACAGGAAGGAAGCAGCCAGAAGCTAGCCCCTCTCCACTGACCTCTGATCCATTCCAGCAGGCAGGACAGCCAGGAACATATGGACCGTGTCCCAAATGGCACCCTATTCCCTAAACAGTTCACTACTACCCATAGAGTTAAGCAACAAAACAAAAAAGTGCAAAATATGGGGAATAGGGTTCCATTTTGAATGCAGAACGGATCTAGTAACAAATGGATCTTTAGATCTACCATCAGATCTAATTACCCTCCATCCTGATGGTGAAGGACTGAGATCACTGATCTATGGATCCTGCTGTCTCTACACCCCTCTATACATCCTGCTGTCTCTACACCCCTCTATACATCCTGCTGTCTCTACACCCCTCTATACATCCTGCTGTCTCTACACCCCTCTATACATCCTGCTGTCTCTACACCCCTCTATACATCCTGCTGCTGTCTCTACACCCCTCTATACATCCTGCTGTCTCTATACCCCTCTATACATCCTGCTGTCTCTACACCCCTCTATACATCCTGCTGCTGTCTCTACACCCCCTCTATACATCCTGCTGCTGTCTCTACACCCCCTCTATACATCCTGCTGTCTCTACACCCCCTCTATACATCCTGCTGTCTCTACACCCCTCTATACATCCTGCTGTCTCTACACCCCTCTATACATCCTGCTGTCTCTACACCCCCTCTATACATCCTGCTGTCTCTACACCCCTCTATACATCCTGCTGCTGTCTCTACACCCCTCTATACATCCTGCTGTCTCTACACCCCTCTATACATCCTGCTGTCTCTACACCCCTCTATACATCCTGCTGTCTCTACACCCCTCTATACATCCTGCTGTCTCTACACCCCTCTATACATCCTGCTGTCTCTACAACCCTCTATACATCCTGGTGTCTCTACACCCCTCTATACATCCTGCTGTCTCTACACCCCTCTATACATCCTGCTGTCTCTACACCCCTCTATACATCCTGCTGCTGTCTCTACACCCCTCTATACATCCTGCTGCTGTCTCTACAACCCTCTATACATCCTGTGCTGTCTCTACACCCCTCTATACATCCTGCTGTCTCTACACCCCTCTATACATCATGCTGTCTCTACACCCCTCTATACATCCTGCTGCTGTCTCTACACCCCTCTATACATCGCTGCTGTCTCTATACCCCTCTATACATCCTGCTGCTGTCTCTACACCCCTCTATACATCCTGCTGTCTCTACACCCCTCTATACATCATGCTGTCTCTACACCCCTCTATACATCCTGCTGCTGTCTCTACACCCCTCTATACATCCTGCTGTCTCTACACCCCTCTATACATCCTGCTGTCTCTACACCCCTCTATACATCCTGCTGTCCCTACACCCCTCTATACATCCAGCTGTCTCTACACCCCTCTATACATCCTGCTGTCTCTACACCCCTCTATACATCCTGCTGTCCCTACACCCCTCTATACATCCAGCTGTCTCTACACCCCTCTATACATCCTGCTGTCTCTACACCCCTCTATACATCCTGCTGCTGTCTCTACACCCCTCTATACATCCTGCTGTCTCTACACCCCTCTATACATCCTGCTGTCTCTACACCCCCTCTATACATCCTGCTGTCTCTACACCCCTCTATACATCCTGCTGTCTCTACACCCCCTCTATACAGCCTGCTGTCTCTACACCCCTCTATACATCGCTGCTGTCTCTACACCCCCTCTATACATCCTGCACTGTCTCTACACCCCTCTATACATCCTGCTGTCTCTACACCCCTCTATACATCCTGCTGCTGTCTCTACACCCCTCTATACATCCTGCCTGTCTCTACACCCCTCTATATATCCTGCTGTCTCTACACCCCTCTATACATCCTGCTGTCTCTACACCCCTCTATACATCCTGCTGTCTCTACACCCCTCTATACATCCTGCTGTCTCTACACCCCTCTATACATCCTGCTGTCTCTACACCCCTCTATACATCCTGCTGTCTCTACACCCCTCTATACATCCTGCTGTCTCTACACCCCCTCTATACATCCTGCTGTCTCTACACCCCTCTATACATCCTGCTGCTGTCTCTACACCCCTCTATACATCCTGCTGTCTCTACACCCCTCTATACATCCTGCTGTCTCTACACCCCTCTATACATCCTGCTGTCTCTACACCCCTCTATACATCCTGCTGTCTCTACACCCCTCTATACATCCTGCTGCTGTCTCTACACCCCTCTATACATCCTGCTGCTGTCTCTACACCCCTCTATACATCCTGCTGTCTCTACACCCCTCTATACATCCTGCTGTCTCTACACCACTCTATACATCCTGCTGTCTCTACACCCCTCTATACATCCTGCTGCTGTCTCTACACCCCTCTATACATCCTGCTGCTGTCTCTACACCCCTCTATACATCCAGCTGTCTCTACACCCCTCTATACATCCTGCTGCTGTCTCTACACCCCTCTATACATCCTGCTGTCTCTACACCCCTCTATACATCCTGCTGTCTCTACACCCCTCTATACATCCTGCTGTCTCTACACCCCTCTATACATCCTGCTGTCTCTACACCCCTCTATACATCCTTCTGCTGTCTCTACACCCCTCTATACATCCTGCTGTCTCTACACCCCTCTATACATCCTGCTGCTGTCTCTACACCCCTCTATACATCCTGCTGTCTCTACACCCCTCTATACATTCTGCTGTCTCTACACCCCTCTATACATCCTGCTGTCTCTACACCCCTCTATACATCCTGCTGTCTCTACACCCCTCTATACATCCTGCTGTCTCTACACCCCTCTATACATCCTGCTGTCTCTACACCCCTCTATACATCCTGCTGTCTCTACACCCCCTCTATACATCCTGCTGTCTCTATACCCCTCTATACATCCTGCTGTCTCTACACCCCTCTATACATCCTGCTGCTGTCTCTACACCCTCTATACATCCTGCTGTCTCTACACCCCTCTATACATCCTGCTGTCTCTACACCCCTCTATACATCCTGCTGTCTCTACACCCCTCTATACATCCTGCTGTCTCTACACCCCTCTATACATCCTGCTGCTG
>NC_059198.1:73078834-73121404 GCF_020615455.1 Coregonus clupeaformis
GGGTGAAGAGGAGGAGGAGAAGAAGAGGGTGAAGAGGAGGAGGAGGAGGAGAGGGTGAAGAGGAGGAGGAGGAGAGGAGAAGAGGGTGAAGAGGAGGAGGAGGAGGAGGAGGGTGAAGAGGAGGAGGAGGAGAAGAGGGTGAAGAGGAGGAGGAGGAGGAGGGAGTGAGGAGGAGGAGAGAGGAGGAGGAGGAGGAGAGGAGGAGGAGGAGAGGGTGAAGAGGAGGAGGAGAAGAGGGTGAAGAGGAGGAGGAGAAGAGGGTGAAGAGGAGGAGGAGGAGAGGGTGAAGGGGAGGAGGAGGAGAAGAGGGTGAAGAGGAGGAGGAGAAGAGGGTGAAGTGGAGGAGGAGAAGAGGGTGAAGAGGAGGAGGAGGAGAGGGTGAAGAGGAGGAGGAGAAGAGGGTGAAGTGGAGGAGGAGAAGAGGGTGAAGAGGAGGAGGAGAAGAGGGTGAAGAGGAGGAGGAGAAGTGGGTGAAGAGGAGGAGGAGGAGAAGAGGGTGAAGAGGAGGAGGAGAAGAGGGTGAAGAGGAGGAGGAGGAGAAGAGGGTGATCTTTATAGAAGAATGAATGGCACCGTGGTCCAGGGGCCTCCCACCCAGGGAGCGGTGAGGTCATGGCTCTCTGACCTGTTAACAATGTAACACGTGGCCCATGGGGCCCCTGGGATTCCTCCTGACAGAGACAGCCCCCTCGTGTGGCAGGGGAACAATCCTGCGTCCCAAATGGCACCCTATTCCTTGCTCTGGTCAAAAGTAGTGTACTATATAGGGAATATGATGCTATGGGCCCTGGTCAAAAGTAGTGTACTATATAGGGAATATGATGCTATGGGCCCTGGTCAAAAGTAGTGTACTATATAGGGAATATGATGCTATGGGCTCTGGTCAAAAGTAGTGTACTATATAGGGAATATGATGCTATGGGCCCTGGTCAAAAGTAGTGTACTATATAGGGAATATGATGCTATGGGCTCTGGTCAAAAGTAGTGCACTATATTCACTCATGATTCATAAATGATTTGTCACGCTGCCTTGTTCGGAAGCAGCACATGTTATGTGTAGTGGAGTAGTGCAGTTTCGCGGGGCCCCTCTGCCTGAACAGTGATTGAAATATTTTTCCCGAATAAAAAAAATATTGACTCCATCACTGATGGAGTTGACAAGCCACTGACGGAGTTGACAACAGATACTCAAAACAGACATATAAAAAATAAAAAAAAAGTTCAATACAAACATTAGTAAATATATGGAAAATGATTCATTTGAAAATCCTCAATAAAAACAACCAGTCTTTCAGCCCTCTGTCCTGGTGTGTCTTGGCTAGTTCCATTGTTTTGTTCACACACTAAGGTTGTTTTTCAATATTAGTTTGAGTTTGCTGCAACTGTCTGCTGCTAGCGAAGAGACACGGAGATTCTCACGTCTGACGCTGACGCGGCGCGGTGTTACCACGGTAACGGAACCCCCCCTTCATCCTTAAGAGTCGACCGTGCGTCAATCCAAATTAACATAATAATAAAAAAATCCCCAATCAATATCCATCCGTTTAAGCTAGAGATATCCGGGGTTTTTTTTTTGTATGGGCTGCGTTTTCAATTCACCGCATCCACCTATGGCGGCCTTCTGCATCTGCGGTGGAAGTTGTCAGTGCTACAGCGCTGTTTATCAGACAGGAGACGTCCCGAACATCTGTCTTTCTCACAAACGTCTGTAGCGTCAGAACGGGGTATAAACGAATACTTTATGGACAGATGAGACTCTCACGAACACGATGGTGTCCACAAGTGACGCGTCAGAAGGAACCTGGTAACGGTTTCAAAAATGAATGGAAGTACGGAGGTAGTTTTGTGCCAATGAAAAAAAAAGGGAGTTAAATATCCAAGAAACTAAAATACTTCCTGATCTTTCTCATATCATCCTAGCTATAGGACAGACACTTCAAAACCTTATTCCTTATGATTTATTTTTTGACTGTCTGTTTAGCCATTATTGAACGTGTTATCAAAAGCATTTCTAGTAAAGGCCAAATTCAATATTTTATCAAATAATCATTAACTAATTCATTATACCCCAAGACAAAAGATTGAAGTGCCTTTGAACTGGGTATGGTAGTAGGTGCCAGGCGCACCGGTTTGAGTGTGACAAGAACGGCAACGCTGCTGGGTTTTTCACGCTCAACAGTTTCCCCGTGTGTAGAATGGTCCACCACCCAAAGGACATCCAGCCAACTTGACACAACTGTGGGAAGCATTGGAGTCAACATGTGGGCCAGCATTCCTGTGGAACGCTTTCGACACCTTGTAGAGTCCATGCCCCACGAATTGAGGCTGTTCTGAAAAAAAGGGGGTGCAACTCAATATTAGGAAGGTGTTTATAATGTTTTGTACACTCTTGAATATACACTGTATATATAAAAGACGATTGTATTGAGCAATATACCACATTACTTCTTATTAGTGATACATTTGTTGTTTAAGAAACATTACAAAGCTCATCCTTTATTTGTGATATTTGGTGTAATTATGGCGAAATAAAAAACAATTTGTCTGGTTAATAGAATCTGAGTGGCTGGTACCTGCCACAGAGTCTGCACTGGCGTAACGCAGTGTCACATTCGTTGATTAAAGGATCGGACCAAGGTGCAGCGTGGTAGGCGAACATATTAATATATTACGTGAACACCGACAAAACAACAAAATACAAAACGAACGTAAAGTTCTGCTGGCTACAAAGCAACTATACAAAAACAAGATCCCACAAACTAAAGGTGGGGGAAAAAGGCTGCCTAGGTATGATCCCCAATCAGAGACAACGATAGACAGCTGCCTCTGATTGGGAACCACACCCGACCAAACATAGAAATAGAAAAACTAAAATGCCCACCCAAATCACACCCCGACCTAACCAAAACAGAGAATAAAGGGGATCTCTAAGGTCAGGGCGTGACGCGCAGTTTCTCTGGACCCAGCAAGGTATACAACCGTCCTGTAGAGGCTACCTGAACCAGCATGACGTTAGCCGTCCTCGCGCTCTCTCCCAGCTTGGATAGAAAGTTCGCGCGTAAAACCAGTCTACATTTTTTTACATTTTAGTCATTTAGAAGACGCTCTTATCCAGAGCGACTTACAGTTAGTGAGTGCATACATTTTTCATGCTGCCCCCCCCCCCGTGGGAAACGAACCCACAACCCTGGCGTTGCAAGCGCCATGCTCTACCAACTGAGCTACACAGGGGACTATGCCAAATAATAGTCAGTCCACCCTCCAAACCACTACCTCACTATGGGTTGTGTCATTATGCAGTATACTGTCTGTAGCTATTTACCATATTTAGATGCTATTTATAAATGTTTCATAAAAAATTCCGCATCAAATAGCCTAACAATGAGGAAGAAAAGTAGTCGGCTTGAGGATAAACTCAGCCACTATTTATTGTTGACCTCAGTGGGTTTTGTCTGGCTAATAGCCTACACAAACGGGCTGCAATATTCAAGGTCAATTCAATTAAATCAAATTAAATCCAACTTGAGAGACCTGAAGCCTCCTTTTTTTTTGTGTGTGCAAATGTTTTCACCGCGGCTTTTAGGTCCAGGTAGCGGAACTGACTGTTTTCTATACCGAGTATTGCCGCCCCAGACAGTCTTTCCTGAGACACACAATATGAACTTAGTCTTGAATGATGCATGCCAAGATATACCAGAGATAAGGGACTGTTGCTATTGCAACCACACAACTCAAACATCGGTTCACCAGTACGAACCAAATCGCTTTTTTTTGTGTGTTCAAGCCCTAAAGAACTGTTGTCTGCTAAAGATGGTAATCTGTTTGCATCTGCCAATTGATTGGCTGTCCAGCGTCCAGACAACCTGTCCCCAGGGCTTCCTATACAGGTAATTCCTCCCCCTACTCACTCTGCCCCTCCCACTACTCACTCTGCCCCTCCCCCTACTCACTCTGGCAATACGCTTGACCTCATCTTCACTAGATGCTGCTCCTCTACTAATCTCACTGCAACTCCCCTCCATGTCTCCGACCACTACTTTGTTTCCTTTTCTCTCTCGCTCTCCTCCCACACTACTCACTCTGCCCCTACTC
The DNA here is from genome assembly GCF_020615455.1 of Coregonus clupeaformis. Taxonomy (NCBI): domain Eukaryota; kingdom Metazoa; phylum Chordata; class Actinopteri; order Salmoniformes; family Salmonidae; genus Coregonus; species Coregonus clupeaformis. The sequence goes on from NC_059198.1 coordinate 73,082,927, forward strand.
AGATGGTAACGCGCCGTCGCAACCTCCGCTCTCTCTCTCCCGCTACTCTCTCCTCTTCCATCCTATCATCTCTTCCCTCTGCTCAATCCTTCTCCCTCCAATCTCCTGATTCTGCCTCCTCAACCCTCCTCTCCTCCCTTTCTGCATCCTTTGACTCTCTATGTCCCCTATCCTCCCGGCCGGCTCGGTCCTCCCCTCCAGCTCCGTGGCTTGATGACTCATTGCGAGCTCACAGAACAGGGCTCCGGGCAGCCGAGCGGAAATTGAGGAAAACTAGACTCCCTGCGGACCTGGCATCTTTTCACTCCCTCCTCTCTACATTTTCTTCATCTGTTTCTGCTGCTAAGGCCACTTTCTACCACTCTAAATTCCAAGCATCTGCCTCTAACCCTAGGAAGCTCTTTGCCACCTTCTCCTCCCTGCTGAATCCTCCTCCCCCTCCCCCCCTCCTCCCTCTCTGTGGATGACTTCGTCAACCATTTTGAAAAGAAGGTTGACGACATCCGATCCTCGTTTGTTAAGTCAAATGACACTGCTGGTCCTGCTCACACTGCCCTACCCTATGCTTTGACTTCTTTCTCCCCTCTCTCTCCAGATAAAATGTTGCGACTTGTGACGGCCGGCCGCCCAACAACCTGCCCGCTTGACCCTATCCCCTCCTCTCTTCTCCAGACCATCTCCGGTGACCTTCTCCCTTACCTCACCTCGCTGATCAACTCATCCTTGACCGCTGGCTATGTCGCTTCCGTCTTCAAGAGAGCGAGAGTTGCACCCCTTCTCAAAAAACCAACACTCGATCCCTCTGATGTCAACAACTACAGACCAGTATCCCTTCTTTCTTTTCTCTCCAAAACTATTGAGCGTGCCGTCTTTAGCCAACTCTCCTGCTATCTCTCTCAGAATGACCTTCTTGATCCAAACCAGTCAGGTTTCAAGACTGGTCATTCAACTGAGACTGCTCTTCTCTGTGTCACGGAGGCTCTCCCGCACTGCTAAAGCTAACTCTCTCTCCTCTGCTCTTGTCCTTCTAGACCTGTCTGCTGCCTTTGATACTGTGAACCATCAGATCCTCCTCTCCACCCTCTCCGAGCTGGGCATCTCCGGCGCGGCTCACTCTTGGATTGCGTCCTACCTGACCGGTCACTCCTACCAAGTGGCGTGGCGAGAAGCTGTCTCCCGCACCACGTGCTCTCACCACTGGTGTCCCCCAGGGCTCAGTTCTAGGCCCTCTCCTATTCTTGCTATACACCAAGTCACTTGGCTCTGTCATATCCTCACATGGCCTCTCCTATCATTGCTACGCAGACGACACACAACTAATCTTCTCCTTTCCCCCTTCTGATAACCAGGTGGCAAATCGCATCTCTGCATGTCTGGCAGACATATCAGTATGGATGACGGATCACCACCTCAAGCTGAACCTTGGCAAGACGGAGCTGCTCTTCCTCCCGGGGAAGGACTGCCCGTTCCATGATTTCGCCATCACGGTTGACAACTCCGTTGTGTCCTCCTCCCAGAGTGCGAAGAGCCTTGGCGTGACCCTGGACAACACCCTGTCGTTCTCCGCTAACATCAAGGCGGTTTACCCGATCCTGTAGGTTCATGCTCTACAACATTCGGAGAGTACATTTACATTACACTTACGTCATTTAGCAGATGCTCTTATCCAGAGCGACTTACAAATAGGTGCATTCACCTTATAGCCAGTGGGATAACCCCTTTGGCACAGGTCCTAATCCAGGCACTTGTCATCTCCCGTCTGGATTACTGCAACTCGCTGTTGGCTGGGCTCCCTGCCTGTGCCATTAAACCCCTACAACTCATCCAGAATGCCGCAGCCCGTCTGGTGTTCAACCTTCCCAAGTTCTCTCACATCACCCCGCTCCTCCGCACACTCCACTGGCTTCCAGTTGAAGCTCGCATCTGCTACAGGACCATGGTGCTTGCCTACGGAGCTGTGAGGGGAACGGCACCTCCGTACCTTCAGGCTCTGATCAGTCCCTACACCCAAAAGAGTGCATTGCATTCATCCACCTCTGGCCTGCTGGCTCCCCTACCTCTGCGGAAGCACAGTTCCCGCTCAGCCCAGTCAAAACTGTTCGCTGCTCTGGCACCCCAATGGTGGAACAAGCTCCCTCACGACGCCAGGACAGCGGAGTCACTCACCACCTTCCGGAGACATTTGAAACCCCACCTCTTTAAGGAATACCTGGGATAGGATAAAGTAATCCTTCTACCCCACCCCACCCCCAAAAAAAAAACATTGTAAAGTGGTTATCCCACTGGCTATAAGGTGAATGCACCAATTTGTAAGTCGCTCTGGATAAGAGTGTCTGCTAAATGACATAAATGTAATGTAATGTAATGTAATTTATTTCCATAACGTGTTGAGGCCGGCAATTAAGGAGAACGAGAGTCTCAATTAACGGACGTTACAGAACTGCTGCATTTGAACTCCCTTCTGACCAGTTTCCCTGAAGTTGCTACGGCAATCAAGCAGTTTTTTACCATCCCTGTAACTGTCGCTTCTGCGGAGAGATCGTTTTCTAAACTAAAACTCATAAAGAACTAGCCTGCCTAAGAAGCATTAGGCTCTCGGTCTGATATGCGCTTTTGAAACGCCTGAGTAAGCTCCACTTATTGCACTGGCGCTTTCGTAGCTTTCATCACTAGTATTTCCTTATACTTGTTTTGGGAGGGTTACTGTCAAAATGATTTATTCATAAAAAATTAAAAATAAAATAGACATGGATGACAGGCGTATGGGCCTCTAGAGCTGGTGGGCCCCTTTGCCTTGAGGGGGAGGCACAGGTGTCTGGTATGCCAGTCTGGTGGACCAAAAGGTTCAATTCCCACCCTGACGTTAGACAAACAATCTGACAGAGTTTATGTTTTTTACGGAGTTGACAAAAGTGACCATTTTCTTCATTCATAGTGGTACACACAGTAGCGATTTAGTTTTTTTCATCAGTTGCTTTATGACTCTAAAACCTAATTAAATGTAACATATTTTAACCAAAATTCATATATCGATCAGGCAGATGGTTTTTGTGACCATGGTGATGGTCAATATTGTTTGTTTAAATCTATCAAAAAGTAGAGAACTTTCCAGATCATGAGTGGACTTGTTGCACTACATGTAATGAGGACATGAATAAGGGGTCCTTATGGTATAGCTGCCCCTGATCATTCCTGATTCATTTAGGCTCCATTACAGCCATTATTTTTGAGCTGTACTCCCCTCAGCAGCCTCCACTGGTTCATATGCTATCTGGGGGGCCCAAACCCAAAACATGATTTATATATATATATACAGTGGGGAGAACAAGTATTTGATACACTGCCGATTTTGCAGGTTTTCCTACTTACAAAGCATGTAGAGGTCTGTAATTTTTATCATTGGTACACTTCAACTGTGAAAGACGGAATCTAAAACAAAAATCCAGAAAATCACATTGTATGATTTTTAAGTAATTAATTTGCATTTTATTGCATGACATAAGTATTTGATCACCTACCAACCAGTATGAATTCCGGCTCTCACAGACCTGTTAGTTTTTCTTTAAGAAGCTCTCCTGTTCTCCACTCATTACCTGTATTAACTGCACCTGTTTGAACTCGTTACCTGTATAAAAGACACCTGTCCACACACTCAATCAAACAGATTCCAACCTCTCCACAATGGCCAAGACCAGAGAGCTGTGTAAGGACATCAGGGATAAAATTGTAGACCTGCACAAGGCTGGGATGGGCTACAGGACAATAGGCAAGCAGCTTGGTGAGAAGGCAACAACTGTTGGCGCAATTATTAGAAAATGGAAGAAGTTCAAGATGACGGTCAATCACCCTCTGTCTGGGGCTCCATGCAAGATCTCACCTTATGGGGCATCAATGATCATGAGGAAGGTGAGGGATCAGCCCAGAACTACACGGCAGGACCTGGTCAATGACCTGAAGAGAGCTGGGACCACAGTCTCAAAGAAAACCATTAGTAACACACTAAGCCGTCATGGATTAAAATCCTGCAGCGCACGCAAGGTCCCCCTGCTCAAGCCAGCACATGTCCAGGCCCATCTGAAGTTTGCCAATGACCATCTGGATGATCCAGAGGAGGAATGGGAGAAGGTCATGTGGTCTAATGAGACAAAAATAGAGCTTTTTGGTCTAAACTCCACTCGCCGTGTTTGGAGGAAGAAGAAGGATGAGTACAACCTCAAGAACACCATCCCAACCGTGAAGCATGGAGGTGGAAACATCATTCTTTGGGGATGCTTTTCTGCAAAGGGGACAGGACGACTGCACCGTATTGAGGGGAGGATGGATGGGGCCATGTATTGTGAGATTTTGGCCAACAACCTCCTTCCCTCAGTAAGAGCATTGAAGATGGGTCATGGCTGGTTCTTCCAGAATGACAACGACCTGAAAACATACAGCCAGGGCAACTAAGGAGTGGCTCCGTAAGAAGCATCTCAAGGTCCTGGAGTGGCCTAGCCAGTCTCCAGACCTGAACCCAATAGAAAATCTTTGGAGGGAGCTGAAAGTCCGTATTGCCCAGCGACAGCCCCGAAACCTGAAGGATCTGGAGAAGGTCTGTATGGAGGAGTGGGCCAAAATCCCTGCTGCAGTGTGTGCAAACCTGGTCAAGACCTACAGGAAACGTATGATCTCTGTAATTGCAAACAAAGGTTTCTGTACCAAATATTAAGATCTGCTTTTCTGATGTATCAAATACTTATGTCATGCAATAAAAAGCAAATTAATTACTTAAAAATCATACAATGTGATTTTCTGGATTTTTGTTTTAGATTCCGTCTCTCACAGTTGAAGTGTACCTATGATAAAAATGACAGACCTCTACATGCTTTGTAAGTAGGAAAACCTGCAAAATCGGCAGTGTATCAAATACTTGTTCTCCCCACTGTATATATATATATTGGGGACCCGCCTTGCAGGGATGTGTGCCACACAACTGGTAATGTTTAGCCTAGGCTCCTCTTGTGAAGTCTTCATGAAGCTCAAAGTCTCTGAACATAAAAGAGGATACATTTTCATCCTCATTGCATTATTATCATCAATAGTTTATAACCGTTTTATGTCTGTTATACATAAATGTCAATATTGTCCAACGGCCTCACAGTAAGGTTACCAAATCCCTTATAGGAGAGAGAAGACTTGATGAAAGGCATTTTGTGTAGATAAAAAAAAATATTTTACCACTTCACTGACTGTTATTGCCAAAGCTGTTACTCATAACAGAGATTATGAACAAGGCAATAACACCATTGCACAAAGCGAATCCCAAATGGAACTTTCTTTTCCCTCTCAGTTCCAATAAAGCGCGCGGGTTGGGTCTGGCACGCGTCTGAGAATTTGACCCAATGTTTTCAATGCGCAGATGGACCAGATGTTTGGCACATGTCCTAGAGGCGGCCTCGCCGCGGCCCGGTGCTTTGATCCGTGGCGGCAGGTTCCACGACACCGACATGTAAAATACCGCAAGAGACGGGAATTAGAATATTAAAAAGGAAACTGGTCAGAGAGCTCAAGCTAAAACTCTTTTAAAAAAATCAATCATCTGCTGCTACCGCGCACATAGGCTTATTTTTTTAAACCTCAAAATTGCGTAGTTGTTTGATCAGAATTGGGTCTTTGATGTAGGGGAGAGCGTGAGAAACAATAGTTCAGAAGAAATGTGGACTAGTTTATGAATGAAGGCTTAAGTGTGGGGGATAGTCGGTGGCTCTTGCCTAGTTTATTGATCTTTATCGAGACAATAATTTCAAAGACATTCTTCATTTGAAGTGAGTTTTTTTTTTTTATGCATAATGTGGTTAATCAATGCGTACTAAATATAGGCTATTAGCCTTACCGATTCAAAATAATAAGAACAACAAAATGTATCATTATTTTATCAAAACAAAATGAATTACAGCCTTTTTGCCATATAGAATTGCACACTAGTCACCGCATTGTGCATTAGGCTACAATTACGCGCATGTTCTCAGATCAATAGCCTTTGATATGGCCTATCAATGATCACTAAAAGTCTTACAATAAATGGAATCAAATATACATATTTTCCTCTTTTCAAATGTAGGTAGGCCTATAAGCTAATGTGATCCTGTCACCGTCTCCTACCTGTTCAGTAGCTTGCCAGGTGAAGTTGACGTTCTGGATATTCACTGGTATCGCAGGCATCCTCTGCTGGGCCTTTCTGAAGTCAGTTGTGAATGGAGCCATTTTCCCCTCGGACACGATCAAGATATCCTCCTCAAACCCTGCACAATCACACACACATTTACAACATGATCCCCTAACCTTTCCTTAAGTCAGTTGTAAATGGGGCAATCTTTCCCTCTGACACGATCAAAGATATCCTCCCCAAACCCCGCACAATAACACACACTGACATTTCAACAAGAGCATCAACACATGCGAAAGAGCATGGGGTGGCTACAAAATGTTAACTCAGTCCAATATAATAGGGGTCACAGTGCATGGAACTCATCCCTTTAAAGTTAAAGTTACAATCCAACTTTTCTATGCACGTTAAGCCAATACAAGTGACACTGTAACATTGGTTAATTGCAAATAAACGCTACTTACCAATTAGGATTCTGGCTTGGTTGGCATCAATCCACATGTACAAACTTCCCTGCTGGTCCTGCGCAGCTTTGGACACCAAACCACCCAAAAGTAGAAGAAAGCACGTTTTGAAGGGGGACAGAAAAACAGAGGCTGTTTCGGTAGCCATTCTGAGTTGCAGCCTCTCAAATCTAACCCTTTAAATTGTGAATTGATCTCCGTTCGGTCTCCTCGTAGTTAAAATTGTGCGTCTGAGTATCCTGGGTTAGGCACTGTCCTCTAGTCTGGTCTGCCGAGAGCGAGCCTCTTTCATTGACAGTGAGACGCCTGCGCTTCGTCGCAAGCTACTTGTACACAGCAGGCGCTGCAGGGAGGGTGTGTGGCCACACGGTGGCGCAGTGGGCAGTAAAGAGTTGGTGCACATTTAGTTAGGCTATGCCCTGCCTATTGATTCATGCGGTGGGAAGTAAATGGCTTAACATGTTGACAAACAACTGGCACTATAAATACTTATTTATTGGTCGGAGTATTGGTCTAATCTTTCCTGGGTTTTTTATTTACATGCACATCCGTTTTTATATAATATAATAATAATAATAATATGCCATTTAGCAGACGCTTTTATCCAAAGCGACTTACAGTCATGCGTGCTTACATTTTTTTTGTGTATGGGTGGTCCCGGGGATCGAACCCACTATCTTGGCGTTACAAGCGCCGTGCTCTACCAGCTGAGCTACAGAGCTATGATGAATCCCAGTAAAATAAACATAACAATCATTATATAATTGATAGCCTACAAAATATTCACATGGTGATGAGAATTGCATGATGTTGCTAGTAGACCTATTCTCTGAAACATTATATATTTTTTTTGTTGCATTGACTCAATTCAAGCTTCCAGAATAGGAAGAGGAAAAAGGGGGGGAATTCAAGACAAATCATCTTCCTGTGTGGTCTATGTCTTATAAGCCTCATAAACTCTCCAAGATAAACACTTCAGATGGTGGTATGTCACCTGGTGCCTTCTTCTAAAGGATGGGACTCCGGGGTATTTGAGTGGAAACGGGTGAGAATGCAGAAATTCCAGACATTAGTTATTTTATTGCATTCCAACCGAGTTTTGTCAATTGATTAAATATTTCAAATCAATCTCACTGGATCACTGGAGAACAAATCCCATAGGCTACACTGAGTATAAAGCATTTTTTAATTCATTTTTATTTTATTTTTAAATAAAAAATCTCCATAAAACTCCTACAATAGAATGTTTCAAACCAGTAGGCCTACAACCTTTATTAATCACGAAATTCTTATTTGTGAACTTCCAATGAATGTAGACTACATTTCCTACAACCCTATTCCACACATGTATGCACTCACTAACTGTAAGTCGCTCTGGATAAGAGCGTCTGCTAAATGACTAAAATGTAAATGTAATCATGCCCTCACCTGGTCTAAAGGTGACACGACATGCATACAAGACAGTCTCTCATACAGTAGGCTATGTAGTAGGCCTTTATCATACAGTTAGGTGGTTTGTGCAAAATAGTCTACAGTGCTCACAAAATACAATAAATAATAGACTATAGATTCCTATAGACTATTATAGGAATGATGCAGTGTTGGAGCTCGGCGCTTAAGTATTTCACTGTACACTGCAACTACATCTGCGACCCTGTGGATGTGACTAAATAAAAATCGAATCGAATCTATTTCATTGGCTCAACCCTTAGACTCCCCTTTGAGGCAAACCTCCTAAATCAATATTCATATAAAACAATGTGTTTGTAAAACGACTCATTTAAATATAATTCTGTCAGACACACACTAGATAGAACCTACTTTTTAGACGTGGTGGTTCTTATAGCAGGTCATTGAGCTGCCTGCCCCCTGCCTGTAGACAGCTGACTGACTTTGGTAGACTTTCTTCTTCTTTTTTTTCTTTCTGTCTGCTTCTGCTATTTGTACGTCACTTCCGTCACAGCTTTTGAGTTTTCGAGCAAAGATGGCGACGGCGCAGCTAACCGACGAGGAGCTTTTCTCCGAGTTAAAGCGCTTTGGGTTCAGCCCAGGCCCGGTGTCCGAGAACACGCGACCTGTTTATTTGAAAAAACTAAAGAAACTGCGCGATGAGCAGCAACAGAAAGGAACCAGGGCGGGGAAAAACCGAAACAGTGGCGGCGTCAACAACGGCACTAGTGGCGATGGCAACAGCGGCTACACAGCGGCGGGAGCTTCGGGAGTCGGAGCCAGGCCAGCTAGCGGTGACGTCACGCACCTGAGCCCTAGCAGCCGGAGCCCCGGCGGTCGACCGGGCCTGAACGAAAAGCGAGCTGGCGGAGCGGGGAAGTTCGTTTTGGGCTTTAGCTCGGACGAATCGGACGTGGAGGCCCCGCAGAAAAAACGAGGACCGAACCACAGCGGCAGGAGAGACCGAGGCTCCGCGTACCACCACCAACAACAACAGCAGATCAGGCCTACAACGGGAGCTGCCACCGCCGCCCGAAAGAGCCTGGGAGTCGCTGTGAGTACCAGCAGCAACAATTCCTCTCCCACCGGGCTGCTGGAGGGGAGGAGAAGCGGACCCGGTTCTCTCGGCTGGGTGGACCGGGAAAATCGAGCCTCGAGGTCTCGCAGCCCGCGGAGGGGGAAGGGTTATGACGTAGAGCCCGAAGAGGAAGAAGATTTCCAAGGGGAGACGGAGAGAGACAGTCGGTCTCTGAATGGGAACAGGGCGTCTTACTCACTGAATACCAGTAGTAAACTAGTCGGAGATTACTCGGATTCGGAGGAGGAGGAAGAAGAGGGAATCATATCTGGGCAGGACCGTCAACGAGACCGCCGCTTACAGGTACACTGCTCCAGACGGAGTCACTCCTTCAAGTCGTCTCCCCACAGAAGTGCGAGGGGGTCAGAGAGCGGCCAGGAAAAGACTGCAGCCATGGCAATCAGGCTAAATGACACGCCTGGCGCTAGTAGGAGTCGACTAGACATGATGGGAGGCCGAGGGGAGGAGGAGGATGACGAGGACGAGGGAAAGAAGCGAGGCCCCGGCGAATCGTCTCTGAGCGGGGGGCTTGCTGCGACGCCATTACCCCAGGGGGACCATCTACGTGTCGGCTGTGATGGGGGAGAGCGACCGCGGCAGCCCCGGGGAAAGCAGCGGCAACAATTCCCCGTCCTCCGCCTACAACAAAAACCACGTCGACAGTGGGGATGGCGCCACTAGCAGCAGCAGCAGCAGTAGCCGATTCAGCATCGGCCTGAGACCGCGATTCTCCAACTACAACACTCTATCCGCTACTTACCGGCCCAACCATTCGAATCATAGCGGGCACAACCATGCCTACAGCCAGTCGAGCCTCAAGCACAAACACACGGCGCCGGAGGATGAGCTGCTCCAGCAATTCAAGCGGGAGGAGGTGGGGTCGTCCACCGGTGGTTGGGGTTCAGCGCCCACTACCTGTCCATGTTGTTGCTCATGGCCGCTTGCCTGTTCTTCCTCCTGCTCGGCCTCATGTACCTCCGGATGCGGGGGTCTGGAGCCTCTGAGGTCGATGTTGTCAGTAAGTTTACAGCCCAATGAAATGGAACTTCCTAAACATAGTTAGCTAGTAGTGTTTTTTTGTCTCGCAATCCAATCCATCATTCTGTGGCTAGGTTTACTGTACAATTGTAGCATTCTAAAGCTTCAATTTGCTTCCACATTGCAGTATAATATCAATATTTAAAACGGATTGATAACCAGCCCTGGTATTTTTTAATATTAGTGACTGACTGTCTAGATACTGCTTTATGCATAGGATGGCCGGACTTTAGCCTTTTGCAATGGACATTTGTAATATGAAAACAATCTAACAAAGGTTTTAAATTGCTACTAGCATGTTTAGAGGACAATAAGGAGAGATGTAAACCTATACCCTCCAGAAATGATTTCCTATAGTTTACTCTACAGTACGTGATGAGTTTTTGCATTCTGCACGGAGTCACTCTTTGTCGGACATCAAAATCAGTTATTTGCCTCTTAGCAGAAAATCGCCACAAGGAACCTAAAAATTTAGGCCTAAAAACGATGATTTCATAGGACTAATTAGTGTGTAATGAAGCAGGCCTAGCAGTTGTCACCCTCGGAGCCATTCACACATTTTCACACTTACATTTTAGTCATTTAGCAGACGCTCTTATCCAGAGCGACTTACAGTTAGTGAGTGCATACCATTTTTTCACACCTTCAAAGACAGGAAGTCCTACATCATCATTCTACATAGAGGGACACGTCTTTTATGGAGGGTACAGCAGAGGTATTAGCATGTCAACATAGAAAGCTACCTCCCATCCATTGGCTTCCATAGGCTGGCTAACTATCGGCCGCTAAATTTACATTTTAGTCATTTAGCAGACGCTCTTATCCAGAGCGACTTACATGAGCAATTAGGGTTAAGTGCCTTGCTCAAGGGCACATCGACAGATTTTTTTCACCTAGTCGGCTCGGGGATTAGAACCAGCGACCTTTCGGGTTACTGGCACAACGCTCTTAACGACTAAGCTAGCCCATTCAACCCCACTGTGTGTGCTTCAGGGTACGATCCCCCTCCCCTTCCCCCAGGTGTGCCCAGGTATGCTGTTACAGATGACACGATAGAGCCTTGCCTTAATACGGATACTGTAGTATTTACCTTGAGGTATTAACACTATAGGCCTAAGCAAATGCCTGCCTGGTCACTAGAGCTAGACTCATACTCTACCTCAGGACTGCACCTCTGAGTGCTGTCAAAGCCACAAACACATGAAATATTCAATAACCCATTCAGCTGCATTTTACAGTGCAGTTAGTTTCTCAGTTCACCTTCTCAGATAAAAAAATAAATAAAAAATAGGGTCCTGACTTGGTGTGGTTTGAACGGATCGGCTACGGTCATGCATATACAGTACCAGTCAAAAGTTTGGACACACCTACTCATTCAAGGGTTTTTCTTTATTTTTACTATTTTCTACATTGTATAATAATAGTGAAGACATCAAAACTATGAAATAACACATATGGAATCATGTAGTAACCAAAAAGTGTTAAACAAATCAAAAATATATTTGAGATTCTTCAAAGTAGCCACCCTTTGCCTTGATGACAGCTTTGCACACTCTTGGCATTCTCTCAACCAGCTTCACCTGGAATGCTTTTCCAACAGTCTTGAAGGAGTTCCCACATGCTGAGCACTTGTTGGCTGCTTTTCCTTCACTCTTTGGTCCATCTCATCCCAAACCATCTCAATTGGGTTGAGGTCGGGTGATTGTGGAGGCCAGGTCATCTGATGCAGCACTCCATCACTCTCCTTCTTGGTCAAATAGCCCTTACACCGGTGTTTTGGGTCATTGACCTGTTGGAAAACAAATGATAGTCCCACTAAGCGCAAACCAGATGGGATGGCGTATCGCTGCAGAATGCTATGGTAGCCATGCTGGTTAAGTGTGCCTTGAATTCTAATTAAATCACACAGTGTCACCAGCAAAGCACCATCACACCACCTCCTCCGTGCTTCACGGTGGGAACCACACATGCAGAGATAATCCGATCACCTAGTTTGAAGAATCTCATATAAAATATATTTTGATTTGTTTAACACTTTTTTTGGTGACTACATGATTCCATATGTGTTATTTCATAGTTTTGATGTCTTCACTATTATTCTACAATGTAGAAAATAGTAAAAATAAAAACATTTGAATGAGTAGGTGTGTCCAAACTTTTGACTGGTACTGTATATCCCAACCATAGGGTATTGTAGACAAATTCATGCCTACAGGTTTTCTTCATTCATTATAATTAAACCGTATACTACAGGCTCTCTGTATAGGAAGCATTTAATGTGGGGAGGAAGTGTTGAATAATGAATGGTCGCTCAGACAGTAGTAGTAGTAGTAGTAGTAGTGGTGGTGGTAGTAGTGGTCATGGCAGGCCAGAGACTGGAGCATGGCAGGCCAGGCCAGAGACTGGAGCATCTCACTGTGACTGTCTTCTCTAGTCTCTCCTCAACCCTCACTGTGACTGTCTTCTCTCTCCTCAATCCTCACTGTGACTGTCTTCTCTAGTCTCTCTCCTCAGTCCTCACTGTGACTGTCTTCTCTAGTCTCTCTCCTCAGTCCTCACTGTGACTGTCTTCTCTAGTCTCTCTCCTCAGTCCTCACTGTGACTGTCTTCTCTAGTCTCTCTCCTCAGTCCTCACTGTGACTGTCTTCTCTAGTCTCTCTCCTCAGTCCTCACTGTGACTGTCTTCTCTAGTCTCTCTCCTCAGTCCTCACTGTGACTGTCTTCTCTAGTCTCTCTCCTCAGTCCTCACTGTGACTGTCTTCTCTAGTCTCTCTCCTCAGTCCTCACTGTGACTGTCTTCTCTAGTCTCTCTCCTCAGTCCTCACTGTGACTGTCTTCTCTAGTCTCTCTCCTCAGTCCTCACTGTGACTGTCTTCTCTAGTCTCTCCTCAATCCTCACTGTGACTGTCTTCTCTAGTCTCTCCTCAACCCTCACTAACTGTCTTCTCTAGTCTCTCTCCTCAGTCCTCACTGTGACTGTCTTCTCTAGTCTCTCCTCAATCCTCACTGTGACTGTCTTCTCTAGTCTCTCCTCAGTCCTCACTGTGACTGTCTTCTCTAGTCTCTCCTCAACCCTCACTGACTGTCTTCTCTAGTCTCTCCTCAACCCTCACTGTGACTGTCTTCTCTAGTCTCTCTCCTCAGTCCTCACTGTGACTGTCTTCTCTAGTCTCTCCTCAATCCTCACTGTGACTGTCTTCTCTAGTCTCTCCTCAATCCTCACTGTGACTGTCTTCTCTAGTCTCTCCTCAACCCTCACTAACTACAGTAGGTAATGAAAGACCATATATCTGTGATGTCTTCATTTACTGTCAGTCTTTATTCTCCCCCTAGCCCCCCTGTTTCAGACTTTCAATTAAATGGGGCGTGGTCGGATTATAATTGCTGTGTTTTTGTTCTTTCTTCAGTTAAGAACCACCCGTTTGGCAGCGAGTTTGACAAGTCTTATGTAAGTATATTTTCTTATAATTTTGGCCCTAGCCTAAGGCCAAGTTAGTGTAGCTGTCTGTCTAACAATCAGGGCCTAACATGAACATCTGTAGACCGCCCACTGCATTCTGCGCCCTTACTACGGGATGCTCCCACTACACGTCCCTTACTACGTGATGCTCCCACTACACGTCCCTTACTACGTGATGCTCCCGCTACACGTCCCTTACTACGTGATGCTCCCACTACACGTCCCTTACTACGTGATGCTCCCACTACACGTCCCTTACTACGTGATGCTCCCACTACACGTCCCTTACTACGTGATGCTCCCACTACACGTCCCTTACTACGTGATGCTCCCACTACACGTCCCCTTACTACGTGATGCTCCCACTACACGTCCCTTACTACGTGATGCTCCCACTACACGTCCCCTTACTACGTGATGCTCCCACTACACGTCCCTTACTACGTGATGCTCCCACTACACGTCCCTTACTACGTGATGCTCCCACTACACGTCCCTTACTACGTGATGCTCCCACTACACGTCTCTTACTACGTGATGCTCCCACTACACATCCCTTACTACGTGATGCTCCCACTACACATCCCTTACTACGTGATGCTCCCACTACACGTCCCTTACTACGTGATGCTCCCACTACACGTCCCTTACTACGTGATGCTCCCACTACACGTCCCTTACTACGTGATGCTCCCACTACACGTCCCTTACTACGTGATGCTCCCACTACACGTCCCTTACTACGTGATGCTCCCACTACACGTCCCTTACTACGCGATGCTCCCACTACACGTCCCTTACTACGCGATGCTCCCACTACACGTCCCTTACTACGTGATGCTCCCACTACACGTCCCTTACTACGTGATGCTCCCACTACACGTCTCTTACTACGTGATGCTCCCACTACACATCCCTTACTACGTGCCACGCCCACTGCCATTGAGGCTGCTAGCTAGCTAGGACACCGGCACATACTGTCCTTCGCCCCTCCGCCTGCTAGCTAGCTAGGCTAGGGGACAGCGGTACACAGAGTCCTTCGCCCATCCGCCTGCTAGCTAGCTAGGCTAGGGGACACCGGCACATACTGTCCTTCGCCCCTCCGCCTGCTAGCTAGCTAGGCTAGGGGACAGCGGTACACAGAGTCCTTCGCCCCTCCGCCTGCTAGCTAGCTAGGCTAGGGGACAGCGGTACACAGAGTCCTTCGCCCCTCCGCCTGCTAGCTAGCTAGGCTGGGGACAGCGGTACAGAGTCCTTCGCCCATCCGCCTGCTAGCTAGCTAGGCTAGGGGACAGCGGTACAGAGTCCTTTGCCCCTCCGCCTGCTAGCTAGCTAGGCTAGGGGACAGCGGTACAGAGTCCTTCGCCCCTCCGCCTGCGGAGCACTGCTTTCCCGCAGTTATTTTAACGTTACGGCGAGGGTAATCACTACCCGGTAGGGCCACGCAAGAGTTGGGTTGGCGACACTAGCTAGCTACTTCCCTCGCCATAACGTTAACAGAACTGCAGGAAAGCAGTGCTCGGCAGGCGGGATCGAAGGACTCTGTGTGCCGCTGTCCCCTAGCCTAGCTAGCTAGCAGCCTCCCTCCTTCGGTGGGAGTTTGTTCAGCGATTGGCATCCAACGTCGGTGCGTTACCGCCACCTACTGTGCTGGAGTGTGGACCAGAGGCGGAGCTAGCGGGCTCAATGGCGGCGGGCACAGCATTTTTAATAAGTGACGCGTAGTGGGCGTGGCATGTAGTAACTGCGGTCTGCGGAGAGACGTTATTGATTAGGTTTTGGCTTTGGCGGGTAAGAAGATGTCTATTTCACCAGCCACGTTGGCGGATGGTCAGGGCTCCACAGGGCAAGCGTTTTCACTCGCGCATCTGTGAATATAAATAGTCAAGTATGATCACATTTTATAGCTTAATAAATGCTGCAGTAGCATTTTTGGTCAAATTTACTTGAAATGAAAGTCTGCAAAGTGAGACTTTGTCCTCGTGTTTCTTGGCTATTTACATTTGTTTTGTTCA
This sequence comes from Coregonus clupeaformis, assembly GCF_020615455.1. Taxonomy (NCBI): domain Eukaryota; kingdom Metazoa; phylum Chordata; class Actinopteri; order Salmoniformes; family Salmonidae; genus Coregonus; species Coregonus clupeaformis. Next base: position 73,098,573 of record NC_059198.1, read on the forward strand.
CCAGCCAGGTTTTTTTTTTCTATGTTTTGAGTTCCAACTGCTAGGGAAGAGAGGACCACGCGGATGCTAGTCACTCTCTCAATCTCACAGGCACAAACATGACTCAGCAGAGGTCACCTCCCACCCTTAAAGGGGCAGGTTACATGATATTTTGGTTAAGTCACAAAATATTTCATGAAATTAAGCAATATACCACCTTATTTGTCATACATTTTAATTGTTTAATAAACATTAAAGCATGCTTATCTGGGTTTTTTTTTGTGTGTAATTTTGGCAGAATATCTGAGTGGCTGGTAGATTTGATTGATTTCTATATCTACAGTGGCTGGTGGACCAAAAAGTTAGTTTCAGGCCCTGCTAACAAGACAGTGATATTGTAACGTATAGGACTGAAAGATGGCTTGTATGTATAGTAGTCTACATGAAACATTATCTCTAATACGGCCACACGTGAGCATTTACCTGAAAAACATGAATAAATAGACTTTAGCAGTACGTAATTTGTGTTGACAGATGTCTGTAATACTGCCACAGAAATATTGACTTGATCTTTTGTGGATTTCAGAACAAGACGGAGCAGGACACCATTCTGAAACTCCTACTCAAACTTCATGACCACCTGGCTAATGTTGCTGGTACGTTAAGAAAGGATCTTGCAGATTTTTTGTTGTTTTTGTTCTCAATTAAATTAGATTCTTCCATCCTCCAACATTGGCTGTATGCTATGCTTAAATAGTTAGAATGTGTCGTTTTCAAATGAAGACCCCAGGGTGTACACCGTGTACAAAACTCTGCTCTTTCCATGACACTGACTGACCAGGTGAATCCAGGTGAAAGCTATGATCCCTTATTGATGTCACTTGTTAAATCCACTTCAATCAGTGTAGATGTAGGGGAGGAGACGGGGTTAAAGAAGGATTTTTAAGCCTTGAGACAATTGAGACATGGATTGTGTATGTGTGCCATTCAGAGGGTGAATGGGCAAGACAAAATATTTAAGTGCCTTTGAACGGGGTACGGTAGTAGGTGCCAGATGCACCGGTTTGTGCCAAGAACTGCAACGCTGCTGGGTTTTTCACACTCAACAGTTTTCCGTGTGTATCAAGAGTGGTCCACCACCCAAAGGACATCCAGCCAACTTGACACAACTTTGGGAAGCATTGGAGTCAACATGGGCCAGCATCCCTGAGGAACTCTTTCGACACCTTGTAGAGTCCATGTACCGTCAAATTGAGGCTGTTCTGAGGGCAAACGGGGGGGCAACAACTCGATATTAGGAAGGTGTTCCTAATGTTCTGTTCACTCAGTATATGTAGTCAAATGGCACACCTTTTTTTTTTTTTGCTGTAATGACGACACTAACAGCTCAAGGATAGTTTGAAATCTTAACTCCGTGGATTACTGTTGAAATGAGGTGTCAGTCCGCCTGTCTGTCTAATAATAAGTGGTTTATCTGGAGCTAACGTTTAATATTGTCCCCCCATCAGGACAACATGACTGTACAGACCCGGAGCAGCAGCAGGCCAACAGGAGTCTGTCTATGGAGGATGCCTCTGACTATCTGATACAGCAGAATGAGGACTACCGTCACTGGCTACTCCTCTCTCTGGAGTGGATCATACGGTCAGGGGAGGATGTTGGCATACGGTAAATAGCGAAGAGCGTCTCGGGTCGTGGTCATTAGGGCATGCAGTTTAAAAAACGCTTTGCAACAGAAAACCAAACTGGGCATTTCATATTGGACCAGGTAGTCCAGGGTGTCTCTCCCTGTTTGTCTGTGTTCTTCTGTTTGGTGCCTAATGAACAGGACCCTGTTATCGCCCACTGTGATGTATTCTCATACTAATGGCACCTCTCCCTCCTCCCCTCTCCCCCCTCTCCTCTCTCTCCCCCTCTCTCCTCTCTCTCCCTCCTCCCCTCTCCTCCCCTCTCCTCTCTCTCCCTCCTCCCCTCTCCTCTCTCTCCCTCCTCCCCTCTCCTCTCTCTCCCTCCTCCCCTCTCCTCTCTCTCCCTCCTCCCCTCTCCCTCCTCTCCTCCCTCCCTCTCCCTCTCCCTCCTCCCCTCTCCCTCCCCTCTCCCTCCTCCCCTCTCCTCTCTCTCCCTCCTCCCCTCCTCTCTCTTCCTCCCCTCCCCTCTCCTCTCTCTCCCTCTCCCTCCCTCCTCCCCTCTCCTCTCTCTCCCTCTCCCTCCTCTCCTCTCTCTCTCTCTCCTCTTCTCTGCCAGGCTGATCGGGGATAACCCAGAGGAGACGGTAGCGGAGGTGAGTGAGGTGACTCGTCTGGAATCGACCCACCCCAAAATGTCCTTCTCCTGCCGCTTCAGAAGAGCCTTCTTTACAGTCATCCACAGGCTGCTGCTCATCCTAACAGGTTAGAAATCTCTCTCTGTCTCTGTCTCTGTCTCTCTCTGTCTCTGTCTCTCTCTGTCTCTGTCTCTGTCTCTGTCTCTGTCTCTCTCTCTCTGTCTCTGTCTCTCTCTGTCTCTCTCTCTGTCTCTCTCTCTCTCTAGTGATTGGTCTGGTCTGGGGTGTATTCTACTACATGAAGTATCTAACCTCTCTCTCTCTCTCTCTCTCTCTCTAGTGATTGGTCTGGTCTGGGGTGTATTCTACTACATGAAGTATCTAACCTGCTCTCTCTCTCTCTCTCTCTAGTGATTGGTCTGGTCTGGGGTGTATTCTACTACATGAAGTATCTAACCTGCTCTCTCTCTCTCTCTCTCTCTCTCTCTCTCTCTAGTGATTGGTCTGGTCTGGGGTGTATTCTACTACATGAAGTATCTAACCTGCTCTCTCTCTCTCTCTCTCTCTCTCTCTCTCTAGTGATTGGTCTGGTGTGGGGTGTAATCTACTACATGAAGTACCGTTGGAGGAGAGAGGAGGAGGAGACCAGGCAGATGTATGACATGGTGGAGAGAATCATCGATGTTCTGAAGAGCCACAACGCGGCGTGTCAGGAGAACAATGACCTCCAGCCCTACCTACCCATCCCTCACGTCAGAGACTCCCTGGTCCAACCCCAGGACAGGTCAGTACTAACCCCCTACCGACCCATCCCTCACGTCAGAGACTCCCTGGTCCAACCCCAGGACAGGTCAGTACTAACCCCCTACCGACCCATCCCTCACGTCAGAGACTCCCTGGTCCAACCCCAGGACAGGTCAGTACTAACCCCCTACCTACCCATCCCTCACGTCAGAGACTCCTGGTCCAACCCCAGGACAGGTCAGTACTAACCCCTACCGACCCATCCCTCACGTCAGAGACTCCCTGGTCCAACCCCAGGACAGGTCAGTACTAACCCCCTACCGACCCATCCCTCACGTCAGAGACTCCTGGTCCAACCCCAGGACAGGTCAGTACTAACCCCTACCGACCCATCCCTCACGTCAGAGACTCCCTGGTCCAACCCCAGGACAGGTCAGTACTAACCCCCTACCGACCCATCCCTCACGTCAGAGACTCCCTGGTCCAACCCCAGGACAGGTCAGTACTAACCCCCTACCTACCCATCCCTCACGTCAGAGACTCCCTGGTCCAACCCCAGGACAGGTCAGTACTGACTTCCTGGTCCAACCCCAGGACAGGTCAGTACTGACTTCCTGGTCCAACCCCAGGACAGGTCAGTACTGACTTCCTGGTCCAACCCCAGGACAGGTCAGTACTGACTTCCTGGTCCAACCCCAGGACAGGTCAGTACTAACCCCCTACCTACCCATCCCTCACGTCAGAGACTCCCTGGTCCAACCCCAGGACAGGTCAGTACTAACCCCCTACCGACCCATCCCTCACGTCAGAGACTCCCTGGTCCAACCCCAACCCCAGGACAGGTCTGTACTAACCCCCTACCGACCCATCCCTCACGTCAGAGACTTCCTGGTCCAACCCCAGGACAGGTCAGTACTAACCCCCTACCGACCCATCCCTCACGTCAGAGACTCCCTGGTCCAATCCCAGGACAGGTCAGTACTAACCCCCTACCGACCCATCCCTCACGTCAGAGACTCCCTGGTCCAACCCCAGGACAGGTCAGTACTGACTTCCTGTTCCAACCCCAGGACAGGTCAGTACTGACTTCCTGGTCCAACCCCAGGACAGGTCAGTACTGACTTCCTGGTCCCACCCCAGGACAGGTCAGTACTGACTTCCTGGTCCAACCCCAGGACAGGTCAGTACTGACTTCCTGGTCCAACCCCAGGACAGGTCAGTACTGACTTCCTGGTCCAACCCCAGGACAGGTCAGTACTGACTTCCTGGTCCAACCCCAGGACAGGTCAGTACTGACTTCCTGGTCCAACCCTAGGACAGGTCAGTACTGACTTCCTGGTCCAACCCCAGGACAGGTCAGTACTGACTTCCTGGTCCAACCCCAGGACAGGTCAGTACCAGTACTAGGGGCCCTATAAAATCTGCGTTGTGGACGGAATCATGGAATCCAGACATTAAAACAGAGTTCAACAATATTCAAAAAATCTATTGAATTTAGTAGGGAATCAACTAAATGTATTGAACTTATTAGAAAATGCATTAATTTGCCCAAGTTTATCATAAGACATGAACAAAATGCATCAGTGAGTACGTTTACATGCACACTAATAATTCGATATTAAACTGATTATGGCAGTGATGTAAACACCTGCTAATCGTAAGATCAAAACGTATCCAAATTTATCCTATCTGTCCGGGTAAGCATACACCGATTTAAAACACCTGGTTTTCTGAGCAATCTTTCAAATGATTAGGAAATGTAAACCGCTTAATCGGCGTTCCAGCAGTGTGTTTGATCTGCGCATGTGCCAGCTCCGGGCAGCGCAAGCCTCCCTCTTATGTGCGAGTGTAGTGAGTTAGGAAAAACTGAAAGTATGCATCTTAGAAATAGTTTTCACTTACAAACTTTGTCCGAACTCAAATAGCCTTCTCCAAAAAAAAAACACGTGGTAGAACGAAAACGTTTTAAAACTATGATATTAACCAGACTATGCACAATAATTGTATTGTGCGCATGTAACCGTACTGTGATTTGTATTTTCAGGCAACGGCACAGGAATGCCCCTGTCTGTCTGTCTGTCTTGTCTGTCCTGCCTGCCTTCCTTCCTTCCTTCCTTCCTTGTCGGTCTGTCTTGTCTGTCTCTGGTCTGTCTGTCTGTCTCTGGTCTGTCTGTCTCTGGTCTGTCTTGTCTGTCTGTCTGTCTCTGGTCTGTCTTGTCTGTCTCTGGTCTGTCTGTCTCTGGTCTGTCTTGTCTGTCTCTGGTCTGTCTGTCTCTGGTCTGTCTTGTCTGTCTCTGGTCTGTCTGTCTCTGGTCTGTCTTGTCTGTCTGTCTGTCTCTGGTCTGTCTGTCTCTGGTCTGTCTTGTCTGTCTTGTCTGTCTCTGGTCTGTCTGTCTCTGGTCTGTCTGTCTCTGGTCTGTCTGTCTCTGGTCTGTCTGTCTGTCTGTCTCTGGTCTGTCTGTCTCTGGTCTGTCTGTCTCTGGTCTGTCTGTCTCTGGTCTGTCTGTCTCTGGTCTGTCTGTCTGTCTCTGTCTGTCTGTCTCTGGTCTGTCTGTCTGTCTGTCTCTGGTCTGTCTGTCTCTGGTCTGTCTGTCTATCTGTCTCTCTCTGGTCTGTCTGTCTATCTGTCTCTCTCTGGTCTGTCTCTGGTCTGTCTGTCTCTGGTCTGTCTGTCTCTGGTCTGTCTGTCTATCTGTCTCTCTCTGGTCTGTCTGTCTGTCTGTCTCTGGTCTGTCTGTCTCTGGTCTGTCTGTCTCTGGTCTGTCTTGTCTGTCTTGTCTGTCTCTGGTCTGTCTGTCTCTGGTCTGTCTGTCTCTGGTCTGTCTGTCTCTGGTCTGTCTGTCTGTCTGTCTCTGGTCTGTCTGTCTATCTGTCTCTCTCTGGTCTGTCTGTCTGTCTCTGGTCTGTCTGTCTCTGGTCTGTCTGTCTCTGGTCTGTCTCTGGTCTGTCTTGTCTGTCTCTGGTCTGTCTGTCTCTGGTCTGTCTGTCTCTTGTCTGTCTGTCTGTCTGTCTGTCTCTGGTCTGTCTGTCTGTCTGTCTCTGGTCTGTCTGTCTCTGGTCTGTCTGTCTATCTGTCTCTCTCTGGTCTGTCTGTCTGTCTCTCTGGTCTGTCTGTCTATCTGTCTCTCTCTGGTCTGTCTGTCTGTCTGTCTCTCTCTGGTCTGTCTGTCTGTCTGTCTCTGGTCTGTCTGTCTGTCTGTCTCTCTCTGGTCTGTCTGTCTGTCCACCACTTTGTGTTGGCGATTGACGCTAATATATTGACAAGCTCTCTTCTGGTAGATGGAAAAGTTCCCCAAAATCTTCTCAATTAAATGTTAACTACAAAGTAGACTATGCCTACCTGGCAGAATGATATCCTGATTATTTGCGTCAATCCAGTGGCCATTTTGTTTGGCAAACTTTGCAATCACATGAGTGCTACAGAAACATTGAAACGTCGCTAACCAAACGATGGTCTCTGGCTGGTTCACCGTTTAATTAAAAGGGGAACTACACCAAAATATAGAAACATTTATTAGATTTTTCCCAGACCTCAAAAGTGGACTCCTGATGTGGTTTAAGCGTTGTTGTGGGCTTAGAATATCCAATTTAGTTGTTTTCCTATTAAAAAAAGTTTGCTTTTGAGAGCAAAAACTGGGAAAAAACAGAAACCTGGAAAAACGAAAAGGAGGAAATTGAATTTTGTGGGGAAAACTAATGGAACCAGGCAAAAATGTTACAGATTTTATAGGGTCCTACAGTACAGAACCACCCTCAACTTCCAACGAAACTATCATCACACTCCACTGTTTGTGTAACCACTTAGCTATCTACAAAAATTGACATGGCTTCTTGAAGTCCATGAGATCCGTACAGTTAACTTCCTATACTAGTTTGTGTTTAGGGCAGATTCAGTTGTTTAGCCCCTGAGGAGCAATGTCAGTTTCAGGGAACAAATCCCATCTTGTTCAGTTTAACTGTGTTTTCCTACCATGTCAGAGAGACAAGCTAGTGATTAATAACTGTTAGTTTCTATTCTACCATTCAGAGAGACAAGCTAGTGATTAATAACTGTTAGTTTCTATTCTACCATTCAGAGAGACAAGCTAGTGATTAATAACTGTTAGTTTCTATTCTACCATCACAGAAAGAAGCTGAAGAAGGTTTGGGACCGGGCCGTGACCTTCCTCTCAGCCAACGATAGCCGTATCAGGACGGAGTCTCAGCGGATTGGTGGAGCTGACTTCCTGGTGTGGAGGTGGCTCCAGCCGTCTCTGAGCTGCGACCAGATCTCACTCATCCCCTCCAAAGTCTGGCAGGGCAAAGGTAACTAACCTGGCACCCTGTTCCCTGTGAAGGGCACTACTTTTGACCGGAGCCCTGCCATTTGGGGCGCAGACCAAGAGCAGCATGTACCTTGGCTTTTATGTGCAGCATGTAGGTTGTAGATGGTGTTTGGTCAATGTAAAGTGTACTGTATTAAGTAGACCAATGCATTGGAATCTAACGAAGAACATGTACAGTATATGTAAAAACAAAGGTATGTGGACACCCCCTTCAAATGAGTGGATTCGGCCATTTCAGCCACACCCGTTGCTGACAGGTGTATAAAATCGAGCACACAGCCATGCAATCTCCATGGACAAACATTGGCAGTAGAATGGCCTTACTGAAGAGCTCAGTGACTTTCAACGTGGCACCGTCATAGGATGCCATCTTTCCGATAAGTCAGTTTGTCAAATGTCTGCCCTGCTAGAGCTGCCCCGGTCAACTGTAAGTGCTGTTATTGTGAAGTGGAAACGTCTAGGAGCAACAACGGCTCAGCCGTGAAGTGGTAGGCCACACAAGCTCACAGAACGGGACCACCGAGTGCTGAAGCGCGTAAAAATAGTCTGTCCTCGGTTGCAACACTCACTACCGAGTTCCAAACTGCCTCTGGAAGCAACGTCACCACAAGAACTGTTCGTCAGGAGCTTCATGAAATGGGTTTCCATGGCCGAGCCATTGGACTTTGGAGCAGTGGGGAACGCCTTCTCTGGAGTGATGAATCACGCTTCACCATCTGGCAGTCCGACGGACAAATCTGGGTTTGGCGGATGCCAGGACAACGCTACCTGCCCCAATGCATGGTGCCAACTGTAAAGTTTGGTGGAGGAGGAATAATGGTCTGGGGCTGTTTTCATGGTTCAGGCTCCTTAGTTCCAGTGAAGGGAAATCTTAACGCTATAGCATACAATGACATTCTAGATGATTCATTGCATCCAACTTTGTGGCAACAGTTTGGGGAAGGCCCTTTCCTGTTTCAGCATGACAATGCCCCCGGGCACAAAGTGAAGTCCATACAGAAATGGTTTGTCGAGATCGGTGTGGAAGAATTTGTCTGGTCTGCACAGAGCCCTGACCTCAACCCCATCGAACACCTTTGGGATGAATTGGAACGCCGACTGCGAGCAAGCGCCTAATCGCCCAACATCAGTGCCCGACCTCACTAATGCTCTTGTGGCTGAATGGAAGCAAGTCCCCGCAGCAATGTTCCAACATCTAGTGGAAAGCCTTCCCAGAAGAGTGGAGGCTGTTATAGCAGCAAAGGGGGGGACCAACTCCATATTAATGCCCATGATTTTGGAATGAGATGTTCGATAAGCAGGTGTCCACATACTTTTGGTCAATAGTGTATGTCAGAAATAAAAAAAGGTTGCTTCCCTCCTGTTATACTGTATGTCTAACGTCTCTTTCCTGTCTCTCTCCATCTAACGTTTCTCTTTCCTGTCTGTCTCTCTCCATCTAACGTCTCTTTCCTGTCTCTGTCTCTCCATCTAACGTCTCTTTCCTGTCTCTGTCTCTCTCCATCTAACGTCTCTTTCCTGTCTCTGTCTCTCTCCATCTAACGTCTCTTTCCTGTCTCTGTCTCTCTCCATCTAACGTCTCTTTCCTGTCTCTGTCTCTCTCCATCTAACGTCTCTTTCCTGTCTCTGTCTCTCTCCATCTAACGTCTCTTTCCTGTCTCTGTCTCTCTCCATCTAACGTCTCTTTCCTGTCTCTCTCCATCTAACGTCTCTTTCCTGTCTCTCTCCATCTAACGTCTCTTTCCTGTCTCTCTCCATCTAACGTCTCTTTCCTGTCTCTCCATCTAACGTCTCTTTCCTGTCTCTGTCTCTCTCCATCTAACGTCTCTTTCCTGTCTCTGTCTCTCTCCATCTAACGTCTCTTTCCTGTCTCTGTCTCTCTCCATCTAACGTCTCTTTTCTGTCTCTGTCTCTGTCCATCTAACGTCTCTTTCCTGTCTCTGTCTCTCTCCATCTAACGTCTCTTTTCTGTCTCTGTCTCTCTCCATCTAACGTCTCTTTCCTGTCTCTGTCTCTCTCCATCTAACGTCTCTTTCCTGTCTCTGTCTCTCTCCATCTAACGTCTCTTTCCTGTCTCTCTCCATCTAACGTCTCTTTCCTGTCTCTGTCTCTCTCCATCTAACGTCTCTTTCCTGTCTCTGTCTCTCTCCATCTAACGTCTCTTTTCTGTCTCTGTCTCTCTCCATCTAACGTCTGTTTCCTGTCTGTATTTTCTCTCCTCTCAGCATTCCCTCTGGACAGGAGAAACTCTCCTCCCAACAGTTTAACACCGTGTCTCAAGATCAGAAACATGTTTGATCCAGTCATGTGAGTACCGGAGGTTATTACTAAGCAAATGTCTTCGGCGTCAATCTTTTAGGGTTGTGTTGGGGGGTGAGCGTGGTACTCATCAGCGGACTAAAACGTCCTCTTTGCATGTCAGTGGCAGCAGCTGCATACATACATACATACATGCATACATGCATACATGCATACATAATGACTAAGCCAACATCATCGCCCTCAACTCTTAGATATAAATTGCATCAAGTGGTTTCACTGGGGGCTAGAGCCGTCTGTCTACATGTGACCTAGTCCAACCATGGAACACCTATTCCAGTGGAATGACACCTGTGTGTACCCCATGTAGTGACCTGTCCTACCTGTGTGTTCTTGACTTACCAGGTTAGAGGTGGGTTAGGACTCCGAGCTGACGTCTAACCCCCTGTGTGTGTGTGTGTGTGTGTGTAACAGGGAGGTTGGTGAAAACTGGCACCTGGCCATCCACGAGGCCATCTTGGAGAAGTGTTGTGACAACGACGGTATCGTCCACATCGCTGTCGACAAGAACTCCAGAGAGGTGAGTGTCACAGCTGTTTTTTTATAGCACGCAATGGCTGTTTTCCAAATGGGGGAAAACTGGTCAAAGTGTAGTGCACTATATAGGGAATAGGCTCCCATTTGGGACGTACACAATGTCTCGGTTCTTATTCACCAGATTTCTAGTGGTTTTGGACTGACTCTATACACTTGATATTCACTGACCAGATGTGACCAACAGCCATATGGTTGTTATATATTCACTGACCAGATGTGACCAACAGCCATATGGTTGTTATGTATTCACTGACCAGATGTGACCAACAGCCATATGGTTGTTATGTATTCACTGACCAGATGTGACCAACAGCCATATGATTGTTATATATTCACTGACCAGATGTGACCAACAGCCATATGGTTGTTATATATTCACTGACCAGATGTGACCAACAGCCATATGATTGTTATATATTCACTGACCAGATGTGACCAACAGCCATATGGTTGTTATATATTCACTGACCAGATGTGACCAACAGCCATATGGTTGTTATATATTCACTGACCAGATGTGACCAACAGCCATATGGTTGTTATATATTCACTGACCAGATGTGACCAACAGCCATATGATTGTTATATATTGCAGTGTGTGTCTCTCTACAGGCAGAGTGATGTGGCCTGTTACAACCTGTGGTAGAAGAGCTTGTTAACCTCTCTCTCTCTCTCTCTCTCTCTCTCTCTCTCTCTCTCTCTCTCTCTCTCTCTCTCTCTCTCTCTCTCTCTCTCTCTCTCTCTCTCTGTTTCTTTCTCTCTCTCTCTCTGTCTCTCTCTCTGTCTCTCTGTCTCTCTGTCTCTCTGCTCTCTGTCTCTCTTCTCTCGTCTCTCTGTTCTCTGTCTCTCTCTCTCTTCTTTTCTCTCTGTCTCTCTGTCTCTCTGTCTGTCTGTCTGTCTGTCTGTCTGTCTCTCTCTCTCTCTCTCTCTGTCTCTGTTTCTCGCTCCCCTCTCTCTCTCTCTCTCAATTCAATTCAATTTAAGGGCTTTATTGGCATGGGAAACGTATGTTAACATTGCCAAAGCAAGTGAAGTACATAGTAAACAAAAGTGAAATAAACATTAACAGTAAACATTACACTCAGAAGTTTCAAAAGAATAAAGACATTTAAAATGTCATATTATGTCTATATACAGTGTTGTAACAATGTGCAAATAGTTAAAGTACAAATGGGAAAATAATCTCTCTCTCTCTCTGTGTCTCTCTCCCCTCTCTCTCTCCCCCCTCTTCTCCCCCCAGGGCTGTGTCTATGTGAAGTGTCTGTCATCAGAGCACTCAGGGAAAGCCTTCAAGGCGCTACACGGCTCCTGGTTCGATGGTAAATCCATTTTAAATGACATGGCTTTAGCATCAACACACTTGTTTGGGCTTCATCCTCTAATGGACCTTGTTGTTCCCTGCTGAGGTCCTGGTGCTGAACATTTCAACAATCCCTTGTTTGCAAACTATGAGCCAATAGCATTTGTACTACTAGTCATGTGGTGTTGTGGTAATTGATACTGGATAAAGTAGGAAGGATTTAAGAGATTTAGTCACATGGTTGGTCTTCATTGTCTCTCTCTCTCTCTCTCTCCCTCCTATCCCTCCCTCCCCGTCTCTCCTCCCTCCCTCCCGTCTCTCCCTCCCTCCCGTCTCTCCCTCCTCCCTCCCTCCCCTGCCGCTCCCTCCTCCCTCCCCGTCGCTCCCTCCCTCCCTCCCGTCGCTCCCTCCCTCCCTCCCGTTGCTCCCTCCCTCCCTCCCGTCTCTCCCTACCTCCCGTCTCTCCCTCCCTCCCGTCTCTCCCTCCCTCCCGTCTCTCCCTCCCTCCCCGTCTCTCCCTACCTCCCGTCTCTCCCTACCTCCCGTCTCTCCCTACCTCCCGTCTCTCCCTACCTCCCGTCTCTCCCTCCCTCCCCCGTCTCTCCCTACCTCCCGTCTCTCCCTCCCTCCCCCGTCTCTCCCTACCTCCCGTCTCTCCCTCCCTCCCTACCTCCCGTCTCTCCTCCCCTCCCGTCTCTCTCTCCCTCCCTCCCTCACGTCTCTCTCTCCCTCCCGTCTCTCTCTCCCTCCCTACCGTTTCCCCTCCCTACCTCCCGTCTCTCCCTCCCTCCCTCCCTCCGTCTCTCCTCCCCTCCCGTCTCTCCTCCTCCGCCCTCTCTCCTCCTCCTCCCGTCTCTCCTCCCCTCCCGTCTCTCCCTCCCTCCCTCCCCGTCTCTCCCTCCCTCCCTACCTCCCCTCCCTCCTCCCTCCTCCCTCCCTCCCTACCTCCCGTCTCTCCTCCCTCCCCTCTCTCTCTCCCTCCCTCCGGTCTCTCCTCCCCTCCCGTCTCTCTCTCCCTCCCTACCGTCTCTCCTCCCCTCCCGTCTCTCTCTCTCTCCTCCCTCCCGTCTCTCCTCCCCTCCGTCTCTCTCTCTCCCTCCCTCCCGTCTCTCCTCCCCTCCCGTCTCTCTCTCCCTCCTACCGTCTCTCCTCCCCTCCCGTCTCTCTCTCCCTCCCTACCTCCCGTCTCTCCCTCCCTCCCTACCTCCCGTCTCTCCTCCCCTCCCTCTCTCCTCCCCTCCCGTCTCTCCCTCCCTCCCTACCTCCCGTCTCTCCTCCCCTCCCTCTCTCCTCCCTCCCGTCTCTCCTCCTCCCGTCTCTCCTCTCCTCCCTCCCTCTCTCCCTCCCGTCTCTCTCTCCTCCCTACCTCCCGTCTCTCTCTCCCTCCCTACCTCCCGTCTCTCCCTCCCTCCCTACCTCCCGTCTCTCCCTCCCTCCCTACCTCCCGTCTCTCCTCCCCTCCCTCTCTCCTCCCCTCCCGTCTCTCCTCCCCTCCCGTCTCTCTCTCCCTCCCTACCTCCCGTCTCTCCCTCCCTCCCTACCTCCCGTCTCTCCTCCTCCCTCTCTCCTCCCTCCCTGCTCTCCTCCCCTCCCGTCTCTCCTCTCCTCCCTCCCTCTCTCCCTCCCTACCGTTTCCCCTCCCCTCCCGTCTCTCCTCCCCTCCCGTCTCTCCCTCCCTCCCTCCCTCCCGTCTCTCCTCCCCTCCCGTTCTCCTCCCCTCCGTCTCTCCCTCCCTCCTCCCGTCTCTCCTCCCCTCCGTCTCTCCTCCTCCCTGTCTCTCCTCCCCCTCGTCTCTCCTCCCCTCCCTCCCTCCCCCCTCCCGTTTCTCCTCCCCTCCCCTCCCGTCTCTCCCTCCCTCCCTCCCCCCTCCCAGGGAAGCTGGTGACGGTGAAGTACCTGCGTCTGGACCGCTACCACCAGCGGTTTCCCCAGGCCCAGGGCTGTACCACCTCCCTGAAGCCCTCTGGTACTCACATGAACACCATGTCCAGGCTACGTCACCACACCAGCCCTGATACCAGCACTAACGCTAACTCTCTAGGCTTCTCCTGAGGGGGGGGGCAGATTACCCCAGCCTCCTCTCTCCCTCAACCCCACAGCTACCAACCCAACCAGCTCCTTCTTACCACAGTGTAACGGTCTCACCTCAACACAAGCCCCCCTTCCTTCAGTCTCCCCTTAGCCAGCCTCCACTGGGGGTGATGGTGGCTTGGTCTGTCAACTCACAGGGCTGGGTGAACCGTCTGTCTCGACTCACAGGGCTGGGTGAACCGTCTATCCAACTCACAGGGCTGGGTGAACCGTCTGTCCAACTCACAGGGCTGGGTGAACCGTCTGTCCAACTCACAGGGCTTTGTTTTCTCTTTAAGGGGACTGACTGACTGACTGTCTGACTGTTGGTTGTCCACAACCTGTCTGGACCACAGGAGTGGTTGGGAGGATTTAGACTGACTGACAGACCTGTGGTGTTTTTGTTGTAAAGAACAATCAGTGTTGAAAACAAAGCGGTGAGCTAAACTTTGGAAGACCGCTTGAACAACCAATGGGCTGGGAGATTGGAGACTAGGGGGCGTGGTCTGAGCTCTCCATGAGAGCTGGAGTTGTGTGATTCGCTGGTGCCGTCGACACTATTTAAATTTGTCTTTTTGTATTACAAACTTTTATGGATTTAACAAGGAAACAAACTTCCATTTCGTTCTAATGGCATATTTAAAGAGAGAAATGAGAGAGAAACAATCCCTTCTTTCTCTCGTCTCCCCTCCTTCCCACCATCCCCCTCTTTTAATGACTGGCCCCATGATTTCTCAAGGAGTTGAGTTGGGCTATACATTGAAATTGCTGCATGTGCTGGTTAAAGTATGCCTCTTATTTAAGCTTTTGAATTTATAACATAATGTGGATGTTTATTTCCTGGAGGACGTAATTCCTTTTTTTCTTTTGGTGTTTTAGTGGAGCGGCGGGGGGAAAGGCTGGGTGCTAGCTGGAAGCTGTAGATACATGTTGAATGGTTGGTTGGTGGCGGTGGCTTCCTTTTTTTGAGTTGTCTGTATTAATAAAGCAAAACCATAAGCTCATTTTTCCGGCCTACCGCTCCCAATTTCTCTTTTAACGTGCTGACTGCATCAGATTCTGTATCAGAGGTGGAAGCGTTTTTTGTGAGGGTTGGGGAGGATAACATCCATGGGTAACTTGTTTGCGAGACAGTGATTTTTGGCTGGTGGTGTTAGTGCACTCTGGGCCTACGTCTTAGAGAGAGACTCCCTCACTGTGGCGCTCAGAGAAGAGGGAGCAATAACGTGGGCGGTCAGTCAGTCGTCCATTTTTATTTTTTATTTTTTTTATTTTTTTTGGCTTCTTTGCTTTTCTGTCTTTTTTTTAAGTATTGGTGGCCATTTTTAAGTATCTTTCCTCCCTCAAGCTCCTGAAGCGCTTCTCCAGTCAGTCAGAATATATTCCAATGGATTCCAATGTTATATTGTTTTGTGTTACTGTTTTAATGAATAACAACTGTTTTTGATTTCTAATTGATTTATGGTTCATGCTCTTAATTGTTCCATCCACATAGACTTCTGCTGGAACATGGGATGTATGCATACCTAGGCTTCCTGCAACCCAAATGGCACTCCTTTTCCAGTTTATAGTGCACTACTTTTTGACCAGAGCCCCACTATATATAGGGAATAAATAGGGTGGCCATTTGGGACGTGCGCGTACACTGAGTATACAAAACATTAAGAACACCTGCTCTTTCCATGACACCGACTGACCAGGTGAAGGCTATGATCCCTTTATTGATGTCGCTTGTTAAATCCACTTCAATCGGTGTAGATGAAGGCGAGGGAGACAGGTGGTTAAAGAAGGATTTTTTAAGCCTTGAGACATGGTATGTGTGCCATTCAGAGGGGTGAATGGATTCTCAGTAAGACACTGGTTTTAATATGTTTTGTATATATCCATGGATGTGTAGATGGAGTGGAAGCCATGCATCGCTGTTCTATGGTCCCTCCAATACAGTCCTGTGTGTTTAAATGGCACCCTATTCCCTATACGGTGCACTAACCCTTTGGGTCCTGGTCAAAAGTAGTGCACTACAAAGGGAATAGGATGCCATGTCAGACGCAGCCAGTCCTGTGTACAGCAACAGAGTTCAGCTGGTTCCATATGTGACGCTCCAGATTCCTTTTATTGGTCATTTATACATACCGTTTTATAACTACTTTGTGAGAAAGAAAAATCGGCGTCCCAAAATGGCACCCTGTTTCTTTTTTATAGTGCACTACTAAGGGAATGGGGGTGGCATTTTGGGACGCATACAAACACTTTTTTTTCCTGCCATGTTGAAAGTCATTTGACTTCTTTTTGTTATAGTGGTTATTTTAATTGTATCCAGCCATTTTGTTGTTCATAAACACAGACCTAATGTAATGTTGATGTTATTATAATGATGCACAGAGAGAGAATGCAAAAACCAGTTGTTTTTTTAGATGTAACACGGAATAAATGGTGTTTAACGTTGATGCGGGAAATAAGCTGATTTCAAAATATTTTCTTTATTAAAGTACAAACTCAATATCCGTGTCCCAAATGCCACCCTATTTCAACCAAAAGTAGTATACTATTTAGGGACTAGGGTGCCATTTGGGAAGCACACAAGTATTCCAACCCCTCTGTATCTAAATGGAGACTGTAAAGTTCTGAGGGATTGCTTGTGAGTTAGACGTGACGTTGTGTTGGCGTCTAACTTTGAACACATTCATAATGCTTCAAGATGAAAGGATAGGTCACCATTCAGATTCGTAAAAAAAAAAATGTTGGGGGTGGGGGGGGGGGGATGCAGTGTAAAGTTGAAAGTGGGGCGCAGTAAGTTGTACAAAATGATGCACATTTTTAAAATGTTTTTAACCTGGTGCAGTCATGTCCCCTGCAACAGTTGACCTGGTTGTGCCTTAACTTTGTGCTTTTTTTTTTTTTTTTTAAACGTCTGGCGCTGCATTACTGGAGAATGTCTTGGGTTTACTAAAGTGGTACAGTCATTTGTTTAAAGGGAACGTAAGGTCAGAAATAATTGTGTTTTCTTGGAATGTTTTTTCATGTCAACACCTAGAATGGGGGGTTTTGTAGGTGTTTGTGTACAACAATTACGCTCTCCTGCACCCCCACCAGGGTTTACATCCCAAATGGTACCCTATTCCCTATATAGTGCACTACTTTTGACCAGAGCCCTATGGTGAATAGGATGCCATTTGGGACGTAACTCAGTGTTTTTAATTAAAGTCAGGTTGTTGTCGTTTTGGGTAGTCATTTTAATGTTGTTTAGATACTGTGTGTTAGTGCTTACATGATTTAAAGTACTTACTCTCCTTCCCGTTACAGAACAACCTTACATTCACTTTAAACAATTGTATTCCACTGCACAGAGCTGAATATGTACAAAATAAACAACGTTCAAAATGGAAGCCAGTTTTTGCTTACTGTACTTTCCTGCGTGGTGCATCATGGGTAATGGTAATCTTTATATTTTTGTAATGTTGAATACCAGTGATGCACCCGAAGGTTGTTTTTCTTATAAGAAACTAAGAAATGTATAAGAAATTGTATATGAAACTCTTATAAGAGACTGTATAAAGTGAGTGCGTGAATGTACATGTAAGTTTGGTCTGTGTGCGGTTTACAAAAAAGACTAACGTTTTCCTGAAATCCCGGTTGGAGGATTTTGGGATTTTCTGCTTATTCCCTCTTTATTCCGGGTATCTTCCAACCGGCAATTTTGGGAAAGTTTCCAGAATTTTCTAACCCTATCTGTGTGGCACTTCTCTGTGGTCCAAGGTGACGCTGGCTGCTTCAACTATCGGCTGCACCCCCGAAATGAGGTTTCCTCTTCTGATTTATGTATTTTATGGAAACACTGTACATTTATATACCTGTAATATATATAAATATACTATTATTATTGTATGCAGAAGCTGTTTAATTTATATTGCATTGTATCGTTCAGATTGACCTATCACTATCCCCCCTGCAAGCCAGATGAAGGCAAGGTTGTACAATAATCTCCAGACATTTTAAAAGGGTCAGTTGATATTTTAATGTAATTTGTCACTTAATTGTCTCGTAAAAAAAGGCTCTGATTTAAAGGTTTATTTGTTTGTTTTTTTCCTTCACTGGTCTACGTGGCTAGACTGTGCAGTGAAGACTGCTAATGGTGTGAGAAGTATTGTTCCACAGCTTTATCTCTCTCTCTCTATCTTCTCCTATATGGAAATGGGAGGTGTCCTGCCCGTCTCTACCTCCACCCGACCTGTCCCTCAGTGCAGAGCCTGTCCAGCAGCAGGGCCTGTGTCCACTTTGCTTCCTGACCCGCCAATTTGAGCCGTCTGTTGAGTCGCGACCAGGGACGGCTTGTTCAATAGGGCGATATGGGCGACGCACTGCCAAACGGGAAAAGGAAGGGATTTTTTTTCTAATCAATTATATCACGGCAACAGCAGTTATCAGTGTTCACGTCTGATCTGCCAGCCACTAAATGTCAAATCAGGCTAAAGTCGTGCTTCAAATGGCCCCCGCCCCGTTTTGGGGGCGATTTCAGTCAAGTTGAAAATCGCCCAGAAGTCTCTCATAGCCTGTCATGTAAAATCTATTTTTTTCACATTTCAAAGCTTTCAATACATTCTCTATGGGTGTCTGTGGGCTTGCACTTACGCGCTTTCGTCATACGTGACGTAACGTTGAACGTAACTAAGACAATGGCGGCTAGAAGCGTCTCTGTTGCGACCTGCAGTGCGGCGTTATTTTATGTTTTTAATTTGTAGACTTAGTTTACAAACATTCTGCCAACCATGGATTTCCAGTGGTTGGTTTTGGACTGATCTTGTTGATCGTGTACATACCCGCTACGAACGGACTAAATAATGAAAACGCTGCTGGCAGCTGAATCCCAATACAGCTGGGAGACTTGGCTGGATGAGTCCCGGACAGAGAAGTGGAGCCGGCCACCTTCACCCTGGTCAGAGCGGACCGCGATCCTGGTAAGAGAGCGACTCTGTACCCCGACATTGAACTGCTTTCTGTGTCATTGCGACCTTACTATCAATTCAATTCAATTTAAGGGCTTTATTGGCATGGGAAACGTGTGTTAACATTGCCAAAGCAAGGGAAGTAGATAGTAAACAAAAGTGAAATAAACAATAAATATTAACAGTAAACATTACACTCAGAAGTTTCAAAAGAATAAAGACATTTCAAATGTCATATTATGTATATATACAGTGTTGTTACAATGTGCAAATAGTTAAAGTACAAATGGGAAAATAAATAAACATAAATATGGGTTGTATTTACAATGGTGTTTGTTCTTCACTGGTTGCCCTTTTCTTGTGGCAACAGGTCACAAATCTTGCAGCTGTGATGGCACACTGTGGTTTTTCACCCAGTAGATAAGGGAGTTTATCAAAATTGGGTTTGTTTTCGAATTATTTGTGGATCGCTGTAATCTGAGGGAAATATGTGTCTCTAATATGGTCATACATTTGGCAGGAGGTTAGGAAGTGCAGCTCAGTTTCCACCTCATTTTGTGGGCAGTGTGCTCATAGCCTGTCTTCTCTTGAGAGCCAGGTCTGCCTACGGCGGCCTTTCTCAATAGCAAGGCTATGGTCACTGAGTCTGTACATAGTCAAAGCTTTCATTAAGTTTGGGTCAGTCACAGTGGTCAGGTATTCTGCCACTGTGTACTCTCTGTTTAGGGCCAAATAGCATTCTAGTTTGCTCTGTTTTTTGTTTGTTCTTTCCAATGTGTCAAGTAATTCTCTTTTTGTTTTCTCATGATTTGGTTGGGTCTAATTGTGTTGTTGTTGTTGTTGTTGTTGTCCTGGGGCTGTGTGGGGTCTGTTTGTGAACAGAGGCCCAGGACAAGCTTACTTAGGGGACTCTTCTCCAAGTTCATCTCTCTGTAGGTGATGGCTTTGTTATGGAAGGTTTGGGAATCGCTTCCTTTTAAGTGGTTACTATCTGCCCCGTGAGTTCCCCCAATTGTTTGTTACCGTTGTGTACTGTTGATAATCACAAGTTTACTGGAGAACTGAGACCAAGTAGAGACTTTGGACAGGGTGGATATGGTATAATAAAGGCAGTTTATTCAGAGGTAAAGATATCTGGAATCGCGTGCACGGACTCGTGCACGTGTGTAGGTCACCTAAATCATCAGAAAAATTGCCCCTCCTGAGAATTTTTTCAGGAGCCGCCACTGGTCGCGACCCACCATAAGCGGTGAAAAAAAAATAGATAATTAAAACCGCTTCTTCAAAACAGACTGAATTCTATTCTAATTCATTCTAAATATTTTTCTCACTATTCTAACAGTTCTATTATATTCCAGGCTATTCTATGTCTCTCATTGGACTCGCTTTCCAATCTGCTCTAGCAACAATACATTATGATAGTGTTTCCAGGAATGAGAGCCAGTAGTAGGATAACTGTTTAATTTAAATAGTCTGCTAGTTCGGTTTGATCCGACTGTATGTACTCAGCTTCGCGTAATCAGATTTAGCTCTTGCTCATATTTGGAGATCTGTGGCCGTGGCGCTGGAATCTATCCCACAATGCACCAGTCATTACCTAACTAAGAAGTCCACAGTAGACATTTCCCACTATAGTGGCAAGCTGCAAAGTCGAAATTTGGCATAAATCGTGAAAATGTATGAAGACGTCAATTAGCTTTTTGCTCTTTATTTAAGCGTAGGTCAGGCACACGTTTTAGGAGTATGGTTAATGTTAGCGTTAGTTTTAAAATCCGATTTTTAGAAGATAAATTGTAGAAGTTCCGGTTTTGCAGCTTGGCCAGATAGTCCCAACCCCTCAGTAGGCAGACAGACCAGTGGTGTGTTCTCGGTTTCTCTAGTCTCACTGAGTTGTGTTGACAGCGTATGGACTGCCTGTCTGTCAGCGGGTTGACGGTCTGCGTTACTTTGGTGTCCCTGCTTTTTACAGGTATGTGAACGACATTTCGATTCGTAGTTTTATTTACTAGCTGTTGCAATAGCCCGACAAATAGTGGAGTCTGTATAGATTGTCATTTTGTTTCCAGAACTTTCTGCTCGGGGAAAGTGGCGCTTGTTGACCGTCCACGACAAAACAATGTCTTTGTCATGTGATAGCCTAGCTAACAATACAGGGGGGTTTTGAGACACCAGTTGCTGAAATAGCCTCTTCAGTTCTAATACACAGTCATACACGTGTAGGCGACAATATTGCCTTTTCTGTAGCGACGTTGACACTTGACAGTTCTTGGTGGATACATTTATATTAACGGTAAAAACGTGTTGTATCCAGCGTCAGTGTAATCGGATGCATTAGCAACACGGCTAGTTATTATGTTACAGTAAGCTACTAGACCAAACGTTACAGAAGAGCTGACCACTTGACTGTAGTCTATCGCATTTTTAATACGGCGCACTTGTCAGCCTTTGCTTATCAAGGCAAAACGGTACTAGAAATAGCTCGAAGCAGGGTTAATCTCAGTTCATTCAGTACAGCCTCCGTTATAAGCGTAGTTGGTAATAAACCATGGCATGAGCATTTAGTACAGAATATAGAACATACGCCTACTCTATTATATTCTTATTATTGACTGGCTGGGAGTTAATTCATCCGATGTATGAAGTGGTGGTTCACCTTGAGTTGGATGGCCAGTCTGACCCATAATAAATATTCACAGAACTCCTAGAATGAGACGATTCTATGGTCGGACCGTCCAGGAGAGGAGAATGTTATAAGGATCGCCCTACCTTGTTACTGACATACACAGTTACTATGTCTGGGAGAAAAAAAAACGTATTCTTATCCGTTGGGTTTTCAGAGGTTGGCTTCGGCCACGGTTGGCTGCGTGGGAACTACAATTATTATTATTATTATTATTATTATTATTATTAAAGAGACTTACTGTGGCAGTTTAGCATAGATCCAAAGGCTGTGTCTCCAATTGACCACCTGCACTTCCTCCCCAGTTAGTTGACACACAGGTGTTCAAAACATGCTAGATTGTCTTCCCTAAACAAGAGCTGGAACATGTGGGAACACTGACCCTAACCCTATAAAGGTGTGTAGTAATTTAACCATTGTTTTATGAAAGTTATTTCTCGCAGTTTACAAAACTGTACCGCAAGTGATGCGTTTTAACGTTCAGAACGAGCGTCGGGGCTCGTAAAAAAACTCCCCCGACCAGAAGATACTATCGTCAATAGGCGATTACACAGTTACCTACCTATTGTAGGCTATGTGTGCCTTTAAAAATAATAATATGTATGTAGTTCTGTCCTTGAGCTGTTCTTGTCTATTAATGTTCTGTATTATGTAATGTTTCATGTTCTGTGTGGACCCCAGGAAGAGTAGCTGCTGCTTTTGCAACAGCTAATGGGGATCCTAATAAAATACCCAGTTACCTGTTAGGCCACCCAGTTCTAACCGGTCTGTAATGTCACACATTTACATTTACATTTTAGTCATTTAGCAGACGCTCTTATCCAGAGCGACTTACAGGAGCAATTAGGGTTAAGTGCCTTGCTCAAGGGCACATCGACATAATTTTCACCTTTACATTCATATAATAGTAACAAAGCCATTAAAACGTGATCAAATCACCACTAATCAACTAGAGAAATGTGCTGCATCATTCACCACTCAAATCAAATCAATTTTTTTATTGGCCACATGCGCCGAATACAACAGGTGCAGACATTACAGTGAAATGCTTACTTACAAGCCCTTAACCAACAATGCATTTTATTTTTAATTAAAAAGTAAAATAAAACAACAACAAAAAAGTATTGAGAAAAAAAAAGAGCAGAAGTAAAATAAAATAACAGTAGGGAGGCTATATATACAGGGGGTACCGGTGCAGAGAGTCAATGTGCGGGGGCACCGGCTAGTTGAGGTAGTTGAAGTAATATGTACGTGTGGGTTTACCACAAGGTTGTTGTTTGGTTGTCTTTGGCCGTAGTCTCAGTCATTATTTGGCAGAACGTCCTACCCGTTCGAGGGCATGGATAGCCCGGGCCTTCTTAAGAGGGTTTGGATAGGATGGCCCTCTCCTTCAGCAGTTATTGTTCATTGTGTCCAAAACAAAGGCTACTTGCTTAGCACGATAATCACTGCCTGCCTGCCTGCTGTGCTCAGTCCCAATGCTGCCACACCGCTACTGCATCAACACACTGTAGTCATTAGCCATGTGTTAAATAGTCGGTGACAAGCTTAAGAAACGTCAATAGCGAAATCAATGGAAGTGTAGGCTACAAAATCAAATGTACCAAATGCAAAATATATTCATCATTTTGAAGATCATTTCCATTGATACTGTCCTGCTACAGTATCCTAT
>NC_059198.1:73121504-73249004 GCF_020615455.1 Coregonus clupeaformis
GGCATTAGAAAACCTCCCTGGTCTTTGTGGTTGAATCTGTGTTTGAAATTCACTGCTCGACTGAGGGACCTGACAGATAATTGTATGTGTGGGGTAAAGAGATGAGGTAGTCATAAAGAAATCATGCTAAACACTATCATTGCACACAGAGTGACTCCATGCAACTCATTATGTGACTTGTTAAGCACATTTTTACTCCTGACCTTATTTAGGCTTTCCATAACAAAGGGGTTGAATACTTATTGACTCAAGATATTTCAGCTTTTCATTTTTCATTAATTTGTAAAAGTTTCTAAAAACAGAATTCCACTTTGACACACTTCACTTTGTGTGGAAGGCCAGTGACACAAAATCTAAATTTAATCCATTTTAAATTCAGGCTGTAAAACAAAAAAATGTGGAAAAAGTCAAAGGGTGTGAATACTTTCTGAAGGCACTGTATATAATATGACACTTAACAGACGTTTGATGTTTTTTGGGGAAATACCGGTATGTTTGTGGTCAGTAGTTGTGGTCAGTAGTTGTGGTCAGTAGTTTTGTGGTCAGTAGTTGTGGTCGATAATTGTGTGGTTGTGGTCAGTAGTTGTGGTCAGTAGTTGTGGTCAGTAGTTGTGTAGTTGTGGTCAGTAGTTGTGGTCAGTGGTTGTGTGGTTGTAGTCAGTAGTTGTGTAGTTGTGGTCAGTTGTTGTGTGGTTGTGGTCAGTATTTGTGGTCAGTAGTTGTGTGGTTGTGGTCAGTAGTTGTGGTCAGTAGTTGTGGTCAATAGTTGTGTGGTTGTGGCGAGTAGTTGTGGTCAGTAGTTGTGGTTGTGGTCAGTAGTTGTGGTCAGTAGTTGTGTGGTTGTGGTCAGTAGTTGTGTGGTTGTGGTCAGTAGTTGTGGTCAGTAGTTGTGTGGTTGTAGTCAGTAGTTGTGGTCAGTAGTTGTGTGGATGTGGTCAGTAGTTGTGGTCAGTAGTTGTGGTCAGTAGTTGTGGTCAGTCGTTGTGTGGTTGTGGTCAGTAGTTGTGGTCAGTCGTTGTGTAATTGTGGTCAGTAGTTGTGTGGTTGTGGTCAGTAGTTGTGTGGTTGTAGTCAGTAGTTGTGGTCAGTAGTTGTGTGGATGTGGTCAGTAGTTGTGGTCAGTCGTTGTGTATTTGTGGTTGTGTTGCAGGTTCTTTGGGCCCTACAGTATGGACGTGGTCACCAGCACAGCCTTCAGTGTGGACATTGACTCTCTGAACAACCCTTCAGACCCCTTCGTCTCCAACGTCAAGAAGATGCTCAAGTTTGACCTGTTCAACCCACTGTTCCTTCTAGTCGGTGAGACCACACACACACACACACAAACACACACACAAACACACACACAAACACACACACACACACACACACACACACACACACACAGAAGCAAAGTTGTACTTTTTAATCATATAAAGTGATACTCCTTTTATAAAAGTTTCTCTTCTCCTCCCTCCTTCTCCAGCGTTGTTCCCTTCACGGGTCCTATCTTGGAGAAGATGAAGTTTTCTTTCTTCCCGACTGCAGTGACGGACTTCTTTTACGCTTCGCTGGCTAAGATCAAATCTGGACGCGGCACTGGGAACACAACTGTAAATGTTTTATATTTGTATTGAAATATTCTGAATTTATATATTGAACAAAAATATAAACGCAACATGCAAAAATGTCAACGGTTTTACTGAGTTACAGTTCATATAAGGAAATCAGTCAATTGAAATAAATAAATTAGGCCCTAATCTATGGATTTCACATGAATGGGCAGGGGCTCAGCTATGTGTTGGCCTGAGAGGGCATAGGTCCACCCAGTGGGGAGCCATGCCCAGCCAATGATAATGAGTTTTTCCCCACAAAAGGGCTTTATTACAGACAGAAATACTCCTCAGTTTCATCAGCTGTCCGGGTGGCTGGTCTCAGTCGATCCCGCAGGTGGAGATCCTGGGCTGGTGTGGTTACACGTGGTCTGCGGTTGTAAGGCCAGTTGGACGTACTGTCAATTTCTCTAAAACAACGTTGGAGGCGGTTTATGGTAGAGAAATTAACATTCAATTCTCTGGCAACAGCTCTGGTGGACATTCCTCCAGTCAGCATGCCAATTGCATGCTCCCTCAAAACTTGAGACATCTGTGGCATTGTGTGGTGTGACAAAACAGCACATTTTAGAGTGGCCTTTTATTGTCCCCAGCACAAGGTGCACCTGTGTAATGATCATGCTGTTTAATCAGCTTATTGATATGCCACCTGTCAGGTGGATGGATTATCTTGGCAAAGGAGAAATTCTCACTAACAGGGATGTGAACAATATTGTGTAGAAAAGCTTTTTCTGTGTATGGAACATTTCTGGGATCTTTTATTTCAGCTCATGAAACAGTAGTTTACATGAAACATGGGACCAACACTTCACATGTTGCATTTACAGTTGAAGTCGGAAGTGTACATACACTTAGGTTGGAGTCATTAGAACTCGTTTTTCAACCACTCCACAAATGTCATGTTAACAAACTATAGTTGTTGCATGACACAAGTCATTTTTCCAACAGTTGTTTACAGACAGAGTATTTCACTTATAATTCACTGTATCATAATTCCAGTGGGTCAGAAGTTTACATACACTAAGTTGACTGTGCCTTTAAACAGCTTGGAAAATTCTGAAAAATGATGTCATGGCTTTAGAAGCTTCTGATAGGCTAATGGACATCATTTGAGTCAATTGGAGGTGTACCTGTGGATGTATTTCAAGGCCTACCTTCAAACTCAGTGCCTCTTTGCTTGACATCATGGGAAAATCCAAAGAAATCAGTCAAGACCTCAGAAAAAAATTTTTGGACCTCCACAAGTCTGGTTCATCCTTGGGAGCAATTTCCAAATGCCTGAAGTTACCACGTTCATCTGTACAAACAATAGTACGCAAGTATAAACACCATGGGACCACGCAGCCGTCATTCCGCTCAGGAAGGGAGACGTTCTGTCTCCTAGAGATCAACGTACTTTGGTGCGAAAAGTGCAAATCAATCCCAGAACAACAGCAAAGGACCTTGTGAAGATGCTGGAGGAAACAAGTACAAAAGTATCTATATCCACAGTAAAACGAGTCCTATATCGACATAACCTGAAAGGCCGCTCAGCAAGGAAGAAGCCACTGCTCCAAAACCGCCATAAAAAAGCCAGACTACGGTTTGCAACTGCACATGGGGGACAAAGATCGTACTTTTTGGAGAAATGTCCTCTGGTCTGATGAAACAAAAAATAGAACAGTTTGGCCATAATGACCATCGTTATGTTTTGAGGAAAAGGGGGTAAGCTTGCAAAAGCCGAAGAACACCATCCCAACTGTGAAGCACGGGGGTGGCAGCATCATGCTGTGGGGGTGCTTTGCTGCAGGAGGGACTGGTGCACTTCACAAAATAGATGGCATCATGAGGAAGGAAAATTATGTGGATATATTGAAGCAATATCTCAAGACATCAGTCAGGAAGTTAAAAGCTTGGTCGGCAAATGGTCTTCCAAATGGACAATGTCCCCAAGCATACTTCCAAAGTTGTGGCAAAATGGCTTAAGGACAACAAAGTCAAGGTATTGGAGTGTCCATCACAAAGCCCTGACCTCAATCCTATAGAAAATGTGTGGGCAGAACTGAAAAAGCGTGTTAAGAGCAAGGAGGGCTATAAACCCTGACTCCGTTACACCAGCTCTGTCAGGGAGGAATGTGGGGCCAAAATTCACCCAATTTATTGTGGGAAGCTTGTGGAAGGCTACCCGAAACGTTTGACCCAAGTTAAACAATTTAAAGGCAATGCTACCAAATACTTATTGAGTGTATGTAAACTTCTGACTCACTGGGAATGTGAGGAAAGAAATAAAGCTGAAATAAATCATTCTCTACTATTATTCTGACATTTCACATTCTTAAAATAAAGTGGTGATCCTAATTGACCCAAGACAAAGGAATTTTTACTTGGATTAAATGTCGGGAATTGTGAAATACTGAGTTTAAATGTATTTGGCTAAGGTGCATGTAAACTTCCAACTTCAACTGTATATCTTTACTCAGTATATATTATGTTTAGGAAACCTATGTTACTATTAGTAATGGGCACCAATAAGTCCATATCAATTTCAGTTGCATTTTACTTTTTATATCGCAATGTAAAAACACTATTATTGGGACCCAAATATCTACATTCATATTTCTTTTAATATTTTGATTCCACATTATTGCAACATTTACATATTTTGGTCAGTTAGACAGCAGATATCCAGTAGAATCTGTTTGTGTTTGTTGTGATTGGACCAGATCCAGTAGAATCTGTTTGTGTTTGTTGTGATTGGACCAGATCCAGTAGAATCTGTTTGTGTTGGTTGTGAATGGACCAGATCCAGTAGAATCTGTTTGTGTTGGTTGTGATTTGACCAGATCCAGTAGAATCTAGTTGTGTTTGCTGTGATTGGACCAGATCCAGTAGAATATGTTTGTGTTGATTGTGATTGGATGGATTTTACATCATTTATTTCTGCTTCCAGAGTCGGGTGGATTTCTTACAGCTGATGATCGACTCTCAGAAAGGCAGCGACACAAAGACAGGAGAGGAACAGACTAAAGGTACCTGCCAAACACACACCTGGAAACTACTGTTACAAACACACACCTGTTAACTACTGTTACAAACACACACCTGTAAACTACTGTTACAAACACACACCTGTTAACTACTGCTACAAACACACACCTGTTAACTACTGTTACAAACACACACCTGTTAACTACTGTTACAAACACACACCTGTTAACTACTGTTACAAACACACACCTGTAAACTACTGCTACAAACACACACCTGGAAACTACTGTTACAAACACACACCTGTAAACTACTGTTACAAACACACACCTGGAAACTACCGTTACAAACACACACCTGGAAACTACTGTTACAAACACACACCTGTTAACTACTGTTACAAACACACACCTGTTAACTACTGTTACAAACACACACCTGTTAACTACTACAAACACACACCTGGAAACTACTGTCACAAACACACACCTGAAACTACCGTTACAAACACACACCTGTTAACTACTGTTACAAACACACACCTGTTAACTACTGCTAGAAACACACACCTGGAAACTACTGTTACAAACACACACCTGGAAACTACTGTTACAAACACACACCTGGAAACTACTGTTACAAACACACACCTGTAAACTACTGTTACAAACACACACCTGGAAACTACTGTTACAAACACACACCTGTTAACTACTGCTACAAACACACACCTGTAAACTACTGTTACAAACACACACCTGTTAACTACTGCTAGAAACACACACCTGTTAACTACTGTTACAAACACACACCTGGAAACTACCGTTACAAACACACACCTGTAAACTACTGTTACAAACACACACCTGTAAACTACTGCTACAAACACACACCTGGAAACTACTGTTACAAACACACACCTGTAAACTACTGTTACAAACACACACCTGTAAACTACTGTTACAAACACACACCTGTTAACTACTGTTACAAACACACACCTGGAAACTACTGTTACAAACACACACCTGTTAACTACTGTTACAAACACACACCTGTTAACTACTGTTACAAACACACACCTGTTAACTACTGTTACAAACACACACCTGGAAACTACAGCTACAAACACACACCTGTTAACTACTGTTACAAACACACACCTGTTAATTACTGTTACAAACACACACCTGGAAACTACCGTTACAAACACACACATGTAAACTACTTTACAAACACACACCTGTAAACTTCTGTTACAAACACACACCTGTTAACTACTTTACAAACACACACCTGTTAACTACTTTACAAACACACACCTGTAAACTACTGCTACAAACACACACCTGTAAACTATTAGAAACACACACCTGTAAACTACTGTTACAAACACACACCTGTAAACTACTGTTACAAACACACACCTGTTAACTACTGTTACAAACACACACCTGTTAACTACTGTTACAAACACACACCTGTAAACTACTGTTACAAACACACACCTGTTAACTACTGTTACAAACACACACCTGTAAACTACTGTTACAAACACACACCTGTTAACTACTGTTACAAACACACACCTGTAAACTACTGTTACAAACACACACCTGTAAACTACTGCTAGAAACACACACCTGTAAACTACCGTTACAAACACACACCTGTAAACTACCGTTACAAACACACACCTGTTAACTACTGTTACAAACACACACCTGTTAACTACTGTTACAAACACACACCTGTTAACTACTGTTACAAACACACACCTGTTAACTACTGTTACAAACACACACCTGTTAACTACTGTTACAAAGCAACACACCTGTAAACTACTGTTACAAACACACACCTGTTAACTACTGTTACAAACACACACCTGTTAACTACTGTTACAAACACACACCTGTAAACTACTGTTACAAACACACACCTGTAAACTACTGTTACAAACACACACCTGTAAACTACTGTTACAAACACACACCTGTAAACTACTGCTACAAACACACACCTGTTAACTACTGTTACAAACACACACCTGTAAACCCTCTCTCTCTCTCTCTCTCTCTCTCTCTCTCTCTCTCTCTCTCTCTCTCTCTCTCTCTCTCTCTCTCTCTCTCTCTCTCTCTCTCTCTCTCTCCCCCTCTCTCTCCTCTCTCTCTCTCTCTCTCTCTCTCTCTCTCTCTCTCTCTCTCTCTCTCTCTCTCTCTCTCTCTCTCTCTCTCTCTCTCTCCCCTCTCTCTCTTCTTCCCTCTCTCTCCCTCTCTCTCTCTCTCTTCATCTCTCTCTCCCCCTCTCTCTCTCTCTCCCTCTCTCTCCCCCTCTCTCTCTCTCCCTCTCTCCCCCCCTCCCTCTCTCACTCTCTCTCACTCTCTCTCCACAGGACTGACTGATCATGAGATCTTGTCTCAGGCCATGATCTTTATCTTTGCTGGCTACGAGACCAGCAGCAGTACGATGAGTTTCCTGGCCTATAACATAGCTACCAACCCACATGTCATGACCAAACTACAGGAGGAGATAGATACTGTGTTCCCCAACAAGGTAACCCCCACACCATGACCAAACTGCAGGAGGATTTAGATACTGTGTTCCCCAACAAGGTAACCCCCACACCATGACCAAACTGCAGGAGGAGTTAGATACTGTGTTCCCCAACAAGGTAACCCCCACACCATGACCAAACTGCAGGAGGAGTTAGATACTGTGTTCCCCAACAAGGTAACCCCCACACCATGACCAAACTGCAGGAGGAGTTAGATACTGTGTTCCCCAACAAGGTAACCCCACACCATGACCAAACTGCAGGAGGAAATAGATACTGTGTTCCCCAACAAGGTAACCCCACACCATGACCAAACTGCAGGAGGAGTTAGATACTGTGTTCCCCAACAAGGTAACCCCCACACCATGACCAAACCGCAGGAGGAGTTAGATACTGTGTTCCCCAACAAGGTAACCCCCACACCATGACCAAACCGCAGGAGGAGATAGATACTGTGTTCCCCAACAAGGTAACCCCACACCATGACCAAACTGCAGGAGGATTTAGATACTGTGTTCCCCATCAAAGTAACCCCCACACCATGACCAAACTGCAGGAGGAGATAGATACTGTGTTCCCCAACAAGGTAACCCCCACACCATGACCAAACTGCAGGAGGAAATAGATACTGTGTTCCCCAACAAGGTAACCCCCACACCATGACCAAACTGCAGGAGGAGATAGATACTGTGTTCCCCAACAAGGTAACCCCACACCATGACCAAACTGCAGGAGGAGATAGATACTGTGTTCCCCAACAAAGGTAACCCCACACCATGACCAAACTGCAGGAGGAGATAGATACTGTGTTCCCCATCAAAGTAACCCCCACACCATGACCAAACTGCAGGAGGGGAGATAGATACTGTTTTCCCCATCAAAGTAACCCCCACACCATGACCAAACTGCAGGAGGAGATAGATACTGTGTTCCCCCATCAAAGTAACCCGGTGTCAGATGTGGTGAGGTACTGATGTAAACTACCGGTCAAAAGTTTTATAATACCTACTCATTCAAGGGTTTTTCTTTATTTTTACTATTTTCTACATTGTAGAATAATAGTGAAGACATCAAAACTATGAAATAACACATATGGAATCTTGTAGTAACCAAGAAAATGTTAAACAAATCTAAATATATTTTATATTTGAGATTCTTCAAATAGCCACCCTTTGCCTTGATGACAGCATTGCACACTCTTGGCATTCTCTCAACCAGCATCATGAGGTAGTAACCTGGAATGCATTTCAATTAACAGGTGTGCCTTCTTAAAAGTTAATTTGTGGAATTTCTTTCCTTCTTAAGCCAATCAGTTGTGTTGTGACAAGATAGGGGGGTATACAGAAGATAGCCCTATTTGGTAAAAGACCAAGTCCCTATTATGGCAAGAACAGCTCAAATAAGCAAAAAGAAACTACAGTCCATCATTACTTTAAGACATGAAGGTCAGTCAATACGGAACATTTCAAGAACTTTGAAAGTTTCTTCAAGTGCAGTCGCAAAAACCATCAAGCGCTATTTGAAATTCTTCAAATAGCCACCCTTTGCCTTTATGGCAGCTTTGCACACTCTTGGCATTCTCTCAACCAGCGTCACCTGGAATGCTTTTCCAACAGTCTTGAAGGAGTTCCCACATATGCTGAGCACTTGTTGGCTGCTTTTCCCTTCACTCTGCGGTATGACTCATCCCAAACCATCTCAATTTGGTTGAGGTCCGGGGATTGTGGGAGGCCAGGTCATCTGATGCAGCACTCCATCACTCTCCTTCTTGGTCAAATAGCCCTTACACAGCCTGGAGTGTGTGTTGGGTCTTGTCCTGTTGAAAAACAAATGATAGTCCCACTAAGCCCAAAACAGATGGGATGGCGTATCGCTGCAGAATGCTGCGGTAGCCATGCTGGTTAAGTGTTCTTTGAATTCTAAATAAATCACAGACAGTGTCACCAGCAAAGCACCATCACACCTCCTCCTCCATGCTTTATGGTGGGAAATACACATCGCGTCTCACAAAGAGACGCCGTTTGGATCCAAAATCTCAAATTTGGACTCGAGACCAAAGGGACAAATTTACACCGGTCTAATTTCCATTGCTCGTGTTTCTTGGCCCAAGCAAGTCTCTTCTTCTTATTGGTGTCCTTTAGTAGTGTTTTCTTGGCAGCAATTCGACCATGAAGGCCTGATTCACACAGTCTCCTCTGAACAGTTGATGTTGAGATGTGTCTGTTACTTGAAATCTGTGAAGCATTTATTTAGGTTGCAATTTCTGAGGCTAGTAACTCTAATGAACTTATCCTCTGCAGCAGAGGTAACTCTGGGTCTTCCATTCCTGTGGCGGTCCTCATGAGAGCCAGTTTCATCATAGCGCTTCATGGGTTTCTGCAACTGCACTTGAAGAAACTTTCAAAGTTCTTGAAATGTTCCGTATTGACTGACCTTCATGTCTTAAAGTAATGATGGACTGTAGTTTCTTTTTGCTTATTTGAGCTGTTCTTGCCATAATAGGGACTTGGTCTTTTACCAAATAGGGCTATCTTCTGTATACCCCCCTATCTTGTCACAACACAACTGATTGGCTTAATAAGAAGGAAAGAAATTCCACAAATTAACTTTTAAGAAGGCACACCTGTTAATTGAAATGCATTCCAGGTGACTACCACATGAAGATGGTTGAGAGAATGCCAAGAGTGTGCAGTGCTGTCATCAAGACAAAGGGTGGCTATTTGAAGAATCTCAAATATAAAATATATTTGGATTTGTTTAACACTTTTTTGGTTACTACATGATTCCATATGTGTTATTTCATAGTTTTGATGTCTTCACTATTATTCTACAATGTAGAAAATAGTAAAAATAAAGAAACACCCTTGAATGAGTAGGTGTTCTAAAACTTTTGACCGGTACTGTATGTGTAACCCCGGTGCCAGATGTGTTGAGGTACTGATGTGTGTGTAACCCGGTGCCAGATGTGGTGAGGTACTGATGTTTGTGTAACCCCGGTTCAGGCTCCTATCCAGTACGAAGCTCTGATGCAGATGGACTATCTGGACAGTGTGTTGAACGAGTCTCTGAGACTGTACCCCATCGCCGCCCGACTGGAGAGGGTCGCCAAGAAGACGGTGGAGATCAACGGCATCATCATCCCCAAAGACTGCGTTATCCTGGTTCCCACATGGACACTCCATCGTGACCCAGAGATCTGGTCCGACCCTGAGGAGTTCAAACCAGAGAGGTACTGGACCACACTGTAACCACAGCACAACCAAAGCACAACCACAATACAACCACAGCACTACCACAATTCAACAATAACACAACCACAGCACAACCACAATTCAACCATATCACAACCACAGCACAACCACAACACAAGCACTACTTTACCACAACACAAGGATAAACACACTGCTGCAATGTAACCACAACTACAGTGCATCATTATACTGCAGTGAAATGTGTTGTGTCTGAACCACAACCACAATTCAACTACAATACAATGTGTAATGTGACTGAATCACAACCACAAATCAACTACAATACAATGTGTAATGTGACTGAACTACAACCACAAATCAACTACAATACAATGTGTAATGTGACTGAACCACAACCACAAATCAACTACAATGTAATATGTCTGAACCACAACCACAAATCAACTACAATGTAATGTGTCTGAACCACAACCACAAATCAACTACAATACAATGTGTAATGTGACTGAACCACAACCACAAATCAACTACAATACAATGTGTAATGTGACTGAACCACAACCACAAATCAACTACAATACAATGTGTAATGTGACTGAACCACAACCACAAATCAACTACAATCCAATGTGTAATGTGTCTGCCCTCTCCCTGTCCAGGTTCAGTAAGGAGAACAAGGAGTCTATTGACCCGTACACGTACATGCCGTTGGGCGGGGCCCAGGAACTGTATTCGGGATGCTTTCGCCCTGATCATGATCAAACTGGCCATGGTCGAGATCCTCCAGAGTTTCACATTCTCCGTCTGCATCGAGACCGAGGTGAGACGCTCACCTGAGCAGACGGAATATGACATCATCAAATATCAGTATCATTCATAGAGTTGGATAGAGGCTGCAATTACCGCAGCACTTGTTTTTAACATGGTCACCACCTTTTTTAACATGGTCACTACCTGTTTTAACATGGACCTGTTTTAGCATGGTCACCACCTGTTTTAACATGGTCACCACCTGTTTTAACATGGTCACCACCTGTTTTAACATGGTCACCACCTGTTTTAACATGGTCACCACCTGTTTTAACATGGTCACCACCTGTTTTAACATGGTCACCACCTGTTTTAACATGGTCACCACCTGTTTTAACATGGACCTGTTTTAACATGGACCTGTTTTAGCATGGTCACCACCTGTTTTAACATGGTCACCACCTGTTTTAACATGATCACCACCTGTTTTATCATGTTCACCACCTGTTTTAACATGGTCACCACCTGTTTTAACATGGTCACCAATTGTTTAATATGGTCAGCACCTGTTTTAACATGGACCTGTTTTAGCATGGTAACCACCTGTTTTAATATGGACCTGTTTTAGCATGGTCACCACCTGTTTTAACATGGTCACTACCTGTTTTAACATGGTCACTACCTGTTTTAACATGGTCACCACCTGTTTTGACATGGTCACCACTTGTTTTAACATGGTCACCACCTGTTTTAACATGGTCAGCACCTGTTTTAGCATGGTCACCACCTGTTTTAACATGGTCACCACCTGTTTTAACATGGTCAGCGCCTGTTTTAGCATGGTCACCGCCTGTTTTAACATGGTCACCGCCTGTTTTAGCATGGTCACCACCTGTTTTGACATGGTCACCACCTGTTTTAACATGGTCACCACCTGTTTTAATATGGACCTGTTTTAACATGGACCTGTTTTAACATGATCACCACCTGTTTTATCATGTACACCACCTGTTTTAACATGGTCACCTTCTGTTTTAACATGGTCACCACTTGTTTTAACATGGTCAGCACCTGTTTTAACATGGACCTGTTTTAGCATGGTAACCACCTGTTTTAACATGGACCTGTTTTAGCATGGTCACCACCTGTTTTAACATGGTCACCACCTGTTTTAACATGGTCAACACCTGTTTTAACATGGTCACTACCTGTTTTAACATGGTCACCACCTGTTTTAACATGGTCACCACCTGTTTTAACATGGTCACCACCTGTTTTAACATGGTCACCACTTGTTTTAACATGGTCACCACCTGTTTTAACATGGTCAGCACCTGTTTTAGCATGGTCACCACCTGTTTTAACATGGTCACCACCTGTTTTAAACATGGTCAGCGCCTGTTTTAGCATGGTCAGTGCCATTGTTGCAAAAAAGGAAGAATCTCAATTGTCTTTCCTTGATTCCTCGCATTCTCTATCCCCGCCTCCTCCTCAAAACCATTTGGATGAGAATGAATGCGAGGAATCAAGGAAATGAAATTTAGATTCTCCCTAGTCCTGTATTCAACTCTATGTTGACACTTCACACATAAAGACACTGGGGGGCGCTCTAGATCTGTGGTTAGGTTACTGTCTAATGGTTCAGGTTAGGACTATTCTTAGATCAGTGGTTAGGTTAGTGTGTAATGGTTCAGGTTAGTACTGGGTCAGGGGAATCTGGTCCTAGATCAGTGCTTAGGTTAGTATCTAATGGTTCAGGTTAGTACTGGGTCAGGGAATCTGGTCCTAGATCAGTGGTTAGATTAGTGTGTAATGGTTCAGGTTAGGACTGGGGCAGGAGAATCAGGGGAATCTGGTCCTAGATCAGTGGTTAGATTAGTGTGTAATGGTTCAGGTTAGGACTGGGGCAGGGGAATCTGGTCCTAGATCAGTGGTTAGGTTAGTGTCTAATGGTTCCTGTTAGTACAGGGGGCTCTGGGATCTAATCCTAGAATTGTGGTTAAGGCTGGGGAGGGTTATGTAACAGGAGTTATCAGATGAGATTCTACCTGACCTGACAGGACGTCCAAAGATCAACACAACACACACAGCGCACACGCCCACACACACACACACAGCATTGTCCAACCAGTGAGTTGGAGATCATTGACACATAATTATAGGTATGGGTGGTCCCCGTTAACCTGGCGTTACAAGGCCCATGCTCTACCAACTGAGCTACAAAGGACCACAGTATTAAACCTTGTCCTGGACTAAAACACACTTTCAATGGACATTATCCCATAATGCAAGTTGTTGAATCCAGGGCCCGTATTCACAAAGCGTCTCATGGTTGGAGATTGACATCCAGGGTTATATAATTTATTACGTTTCTTTGGACAGGGACAAGGTGAAACAAAAGTCTCAGAAGTGATGCGTTGCACCAGATTTAGCTAACAGCTCATTTACATCTGCAGTCCCCTGAAATAAATAGATATATGCTATGTCATGTTACATTTACGTCATTTAGCAGACGCTCTTATCCAGAGCGACTTACAGTTAGTGAGTGCATACATTATTTATAATTTTTCATACCCCGCCATGGGAATCGAACCCACAACCCCTGGCGTTGCAAACGCCATGCTCTATCAACTGCGCTACATCCCTGCCGGCCATTCCCTCCCCTACCCTGGACGACGCTGGCCCAATTGTGCGCCGCCACCATGGGTCTCCTGGTCGTGTCCGGCTACGACAGAGCCTGGATTCTAACCAGGATCTCTAGTGGCACAGCTAGCACTGCAATGCAGTGCCTTAGACCACTGCGCCACTCGGGAGACACAATCATGTTTTGTCATGTCATGTTATTCTCTATAGTTCCTGTTGGAGATGGACAACCACGGTTCTGTTCTGTTCTGTTATTCTCTATAGATCCTGTTGGAGATGGACAACCAGGGTTATAGTCTGTTCTGTTATTCTCTATAGATCCTGTTGGAGATGGACAAACAGGGTTATGTTCTGTTCTGTTATTCTCTATAGATCCTGTTGGATATGGACAACCAGGGTTCTGTTCTGTTCTGTTCTGTTATTCTCTATAGATCCTGTTGGAGATGGACAACCAGGGTTAGTTCTGTTCTGTTATTCTCTATAGATCCTGTTGGAGATGGACAACCAGAATTATGTTATGTTCTGTTATTCTCTATAGATCCTGTTGGAGATGGACAACCAGGGTTATGTTCTGTTCTGTTATTCTCTATAGATCCTGTTGGAGATGGACAACCAGGGTTATGTTCTGTTCTGTTATTCTCTATAGATCCTGTTGGATATGGACAACCAGGGTTATGTTCTGTTCTGTCATGTTATTCTCTATAGATCCTGTTGGAGATGGACAACCAGGGTTATGTTCTGTTCTGTCATGTTATTCTCTATATATCCTGTTGGAGATGAACAACCAGGGTTCTGTTCTGTTCTGTTATTCTCTATAGATCCTGTTGGATATGGACAACCAGGGTTATGTTATGTTCTGTTATTCTCTATAGATCCTGTTGGATATGGACAACCAGGGTTATGTTATGTTCTGTTATTCTCTATAGATCCTGTTGGAGATGGACAACCAGAGATCTGTTCTGTTCTGTTATTCTCTATTGATCCTGTTGGAGATGGACAACTAGGGTTAGGTTCTGTTCTGTCATGTTATTCTCTATAGATCCTGTTGGAGATGGAAAACCAGGGTTCTGTTCTGTTCTGTTCTGTTATTCTCTATAGATCCTGTTGGAGATGGACAACCAAGGTTATGTTCTGTTTTGTTATTCTCTATAGATCCTGTTGGAGATGGACAGCCAGGGTTATGTTCTGTCATGCAATTCTCTATAGATCCTGTTGGAGATGGACAACCAGGGTTATTTTCTGTTCTGTTATTCTCTATAGATCCTGTTGGATATAGACAACCTGGGTCATGTTCTGTTCTGTTCTGTTATTCTCTATAGATCCTGTTGGAGATGGACAACCAGGGTTACGTTCTGTTCTGTTCTGTTATTCTCTATAGATCCTGTTGGATATGGACAACCAGGGTTATGTTATGTTCTGTTATTCTCTATAGATCCTGTTGGAGATGGACAACCAGAGATCTGTTCTGTTCTGTTATTCTCTATAGATCCTGTTGGAGATGGACAACTAGGGTTAGGTTCTGTTCTGTCATGTTATTCTCTATAGATCCTGTTGGATTATGGACAACCAGGGTTCTGTTCTGTTCTGTTCTGTTATTCTCTATGGATCCTGTTGGAGATGGACAACCAGGGTTCTGTTCTGTTCTGTTCTGTTCTGTTATTCTCTATAGATCCTGTTGGATATGGACAACCAGGGTTATGTTCTGTTCTTTTATTCTCTATAGATCCTGTTGGAGATGGACAACCAGGGTTATATTCTGTTCTGTTCTGTTATTCTCTATAGATCCTGTTGGAGATGGACAACCAAGGTTATGTTCTGTTTTGTTATTCTCTATAGATCCTGTTGGAGATGGACAGCCAGGGTTATGTTCTGTCATGTTATTCTCTATAGATCCTGTTGGATATGGACAACCAGGGTTATGTTCTGTTCTGTTCTGTTATTCTCTATAGATCCTGTTGGAGATGGACAACCAGGGTTATGTTCTGTTCTGTTATTCTCATAGATCCTCTGTTGGACATGGACAACCAGGGTTCTGTTCTGTTCTGTTATTCTCTATAGATCCTGTTGGATATAGACAACCAGGGTTACGTTCTGTTCTGTTCTGTTATTCTCATAGATCCTGTTGGAGATGGACAACCAGGGTTACGTTCTGTTCTGTTCTGTTATTCTCTATAGATCCTGTTGGATATGGACAACCAGGGTTATGTTATGTTCTGTTATTCTCTATAGATCCTGTTGGAGATGGACAACCAGAGATCTGTTCTGTTATTCTCTATAGATCCTGTTGGAGATGGACAACTAGGGTTAGGTTCTGTTCTGTCATGTTATTCTCTATAGATCCTGTTGGAGATGGACAACCAGGGTTATGTTCTGTTCTGTTCTGTTATTCTCTATGGATCCTGTTGGAGATGGACAAACCAGGGTTCTGTTCTGTTCTGTTCTGTTATTCTCTATAGATCCTGTTGGATATGGACAACCAGGGTTCTGTTCTGTTCTGTTATTCTCTATAGATCCTGTTGGAGATGGACAACCAGGGTTATATTCTGTTCTGTTCTGTTATTCTCTATAGATCCTGTTGGAGATGGACAACCAAGGTTATGTTCTGTTTTGTTATTCTCTATAGATCCTGTTGGAGATGGACAGCCAGGGGTTATGTTCTGTCATGTTATTCTCTATAGATCCTGTTGGATATGGACAACCAGGGTTATGTTCTGTTCTGTTCTGTTATTCTCTATAGATCCTGTTGGAGATGGACAACCAGGGTTATGTTCTGTTCTGTTATTCTCTATAGATCCTGTTGAAGATGGACAACCAGGGTTCTGTTCTGTTCTGTTATTCTCTATTGATCCTGTTGGATATAGACAACCAGGGTTACGTTCTGTTCTGTTCTGTTATTCTCTATAGATCCTGTTGGATATGGACAACCAGGGTTATGTTATGTTCTGTTATTCTCTATAGATCCTGTTGGAGATGGACAACTAGGGTTAGGTTCTGTTCTGTCATGTAATTCTCTATAGATCCTGTTGGAGATGGACAACCAGGGTTATTTTCTGTTCTGTTATTCTCTATAGATCCTGTTGGATATAGACAACCTGGGTCATGTTCTGTTCTGTTCTGTTATTCTCTATAGATCCTGTTGGAGATGGACAACCAGGGTTATGTTATGTTCTGTTATTCTCTATAGATCCTGTTGGAGATGGACAACCAGAGATCTGTTCTGTTCTGTTATTCTCTATAGATCCTGTTGGAGATGGACAACTAGGGTTAGGTTCTGTTCTGTCATGTTATTCTCTATAGATCCTGTTGGATATGGACAACCAGGGTTATGTTCTGTTCTGTTCTGTTATTCTCTATGGATCCTGTTGGAGATGGACAACCCAGGGTTCTGTTCTGTTCTGTTCTGTTATTCTCTATAGATCCTGTTGGATATGGACAACCAGGGTTATGTTCTGTTCTGTTATTCTCTATAGATCCTGTTGGAGATGGACAACCAGGGTTATATTCTGTTCTGTTCTGTTATTCTCTATAGATCCTGTTGGAGATGGACAACCAAGGTTATGTTCTGTTTTGTTATTCTCTATAGATCCTGTTGGAGATGGACAACCAGGGTTATGTTCTGTCATGTTATTCTCTATAGATCCTGTTGGAGATGGACAACCAGGGTTATGTTCTGTTCTGTCATGTTATTCTCTATAGATCCTGTTGGAGATGGACAACCAGGGTTATGTTCTGTTCTGTTATTCTCTATAGATCCTGTTGGATATGGACAACCAGGGTTATGTTCTGTTCTGTCATGTTATTCTCTATAGATCCTGTTGGAGATGGACAACCAGGGTTATGTTCTGTTCTGTCATGTTATTCTCTATATATCCTGTTGGAGATGAACAACCAGGGTTCTGTTCTGTTCTAATATTCTCTATAGATCCTGTTGGATATGGACATCCAGGGTTATGTTATGTTCTGTTATTCTCTATAGATCCTGTTGGAGATGGATGACCAGGGTTATGTTCTGTTCTGTTAATCTCTATAGATCCTGATGGAGATGGACAACCAGAGATCTGTTCTGTTCTGTTATTCTCTATTGATCCTGTTGGAGATGGACAACTAGGGTTAGGTTCTGTTCTGTCATGTTATTCTCTATAGATCCTGTTGGATATGGACAACCAGGGTTATGTTCTGTTCTGTTCTGTTATTCTCTATAGATCCTGTTGGAGATGGACAACCAAGGTTATGTTCTGTTTTGTTATTCTCTATAGATCCTGTTGGAGATGGACAGCCAGGGTTATGTTCTGTCATGTAATTCTCTATAGATCCTGTTGGAGATGGACAACCAGGGGTTATTTTCTGTTCTGTTATTCTCTATAGATCCTGTTGGATATAGACAACCTGGGTCATGTTCTGTTCTGTTCTGTTCTGTTATTCTCTATAGATCCTGTTGGATATGGACAACCAGGGTTATGTTATGTTCTGTTATTCTCTATAGATCCTGTTGGAGATGGACAACCAGGGTTATGTTATGTTCTGTTATTCTCTATAGATCCTGTTGGAGATGGACAACCAGAGATCTGTTCTGTTCTGTTCTGTTATTCTCTATAGATCCTGTTGGATATGGACAACCAGGGTTATGTTCTGTTCTGTTCTGTTATTCTCTATAGATCCCATTGGAGATGGACAACCAAGGGTTATATTCTGTTCTGTTCTGTTATTCTCTATAAATCCTGTTGGATATGGACAACCAGGGTTATGTTCTGTTATTCTCTATAGATCCTGTTGGAGATGGACAACCAGGGTTATATTCTGTTCTGTTCTGTTATTCTCTATAGATCCTGTTGGAGATGGACAACCAAGGTTATGTTCTGTTTTGTTATTCTCTATAGATCCTGTTGGAGATGGACAGCCAGGGTTATGTTCTGTCATGTTATTCTCTATAGATCCTGTTGGATATGGACAACCAGGGTTATGTTCTGTTCTGTTCTGTTATTCTCTATAGATCCTGTTGGAGATGGACAAACCAGGGTTATGTTCTGTTCTGTTATTCTCTATAGATCCTGTTGGAGATGGACAACCAGGTTCTGTTCTGTTCTGTTATTCTCTATAGATCCTGTTGGATATAGACAACCTGGGTCATGTTCTGTTCTGTTCTGTTATTCTCTATAGATCCTGTTGGAGATGGACAACCAGGGTTACGTTCTGTTCTGTTATTCTCTATAGATCCTGTTGGATATGGACAACCAGGGTTATGTTATGTTCTGTTATTCTCTATAGATCCTGTTGGAGATGGACAACTAGGGTTAGGTTCTGTTCTGTCATGTAATTCTCTATAGATCCTGTTGGAGATGGACAACCAGGGTTATTTTCTGTTCTGTTATTCTCTATAGATCCTGTTGGATATAGACAACCTGGGTCATGTTCTGTTCTGTTCTGTTATTCTCTATAGATCCTGTTGGAGATGGACAACCAGGGTTATGTTCTGTTCTGTTCTGTTATTCTCTATAGATCCTGTTGGATATGGACAACCAGGGTTATGTTATGTTCTGTTATTCTCT
The DNA here is from genome assembly GCF_020615455.1 of Coregonus clupeaformis. NCBI lineage: Eukaryota > Metazoa > Chordata > Actinopteri > Salmoniformes > Salmonidae > Coregonus > Coregonus clupeaformis. The sequence continues at coordinate 73,140,772 of NC_059198.1, forward strand.
ATAGATCCTGTTGGAGATGGACAACCAGAGATCTGTTCTGTTCTGTTATTCTCTATAGATCCTGTTGGAGATGGACAACTAGGGTTAGGTTCTGTTCTGTCATGTTATTCTCTATAGATCCTGTTGGATATGGACAACCAGGGTTATGTTCTGTTCTGTTCTGTTATTCTCTATGGATCCTGTTGGAGATGGACAACCAGGGTTCTGTTCTGTTCTGTTCTGTTATTCTCTATAGATCCTGTTGGATATGGACAACCAGGGTTATGTTCTGTTCTGTTATTCTCTATAGATCCTGTTGGAGATGGACAACCAGGGTTATGTTCTGTTTTGTTATTCTCTATAGATCCTGTTGGAGATGGACAGCCAGGGTTATGTTCTGTCATGTTATTCTCTATAGATCCTGTTGGATATGGACAACCAGGGTTATGTTCTGTTCTGTTCTGTTATTCTCTATAGATCCTGTTGGAGATGGACAACCAGGGTTATGTTCTGTTCTGTTATTCTCTATAGATCCTGTTGGAGATGGACAACCAGGGTTATGTTCTGTTCTGTTATTCTCTATAGATCCTGTTGGAGATGGACAACCAGGGTTCTGTTCTGTTCTGTTATTCTCTATAGATCCTGTTGGATATAGACAACCTGGGTCATGTTCTGTTCTGTTCTGTTATTCTCTATAGATCCTGTTGGAGATGGACAACCAGGGTTACGTTCTGTTCTGTTCTGTTATTCTCTATAGATCCTGTTGGATATGGACAACCAGGGTTATATTCTGTTCTGTTCTGTTATTCTCTATAGATCCTGTTGGAGATGGACAACCAAGGTTATGTTCTGTTTTGTTATTCTCTATAGATCCTGTTGGAGATGGACAGCCAGGGTTATGTTCTGTCATGTTATTCTCTATAGATCCTGTTGGATATGGACAACCAGGGTTATGTTCTGTTCTGTTCTGTTATTCTCTATAGATCCTGTTGGAGATGGACAACCAGGGTTATGTTCTGTTCTGTTATTCTCTATAGATCCCGTTGGAGATGGACAACCAGGGTTCTGTTCTGTTCTGTTATTCTCTATAGATCCTGTTGGATATAGACAACCTGGGTCGTGTTCTGTTCTGTTCTGTTATTCTCTATAGATCCTGTTGGAGATGGACAACCAGGGGTTACGTTCTGTTCTGTTCTGTTATTCTCTATAGATCCTGTTGGATATGGACAACCAGGGTTATGTTATGTTCTGTTATTCTCTATAGATCCTGTTGGAGATGGACAACTAGGGTTAGGTTCTGTTCTGTCATGTTATTCTCTATAGATCCTGTTGGATTTTTTTATTATTTTTATTTTTTCACCTTTATTTAACCAGGTAAACCAGTTGAGAACAAGTTCTCATTTACAACTGCGACCTGGCCAAGATAAAGCAAAGCAGTGCGATAAAAACAACAACACAGAGTTACATATGGGGAAAGCAAAACAAAGTCAAAAAAATACAACAGAAATACATATATATACAGTGTGTGCAATTTTAGCAAGTTATGGAGGTAAGGCAATAAAATAGGCTATAGTGCAAAATAATTACAATTAGTATTAACACTGGAATGATAGATGTGCAAGAGATGATGTGCAAATAGAGATACTGGGGTACAAATGAGCAAAATAAATAACAATATAGGGGATGAGGTAGTTGGGCGGGCTAATTTCAGATGGGCTGTGTACAGGTGCAGTGATCGGTAAGGTGCTCTGACAACTGATGCTTAAAGTTAGTGAGGGAGATAAGTGTCTCCAGCTTCAGAGATTTTTGCAATTTGTTCCAGTCATTGGCAGCAGAGAACTGGAAGGAATTCGGCCAAAGGAGGTGTTGGCTCGGGGATGACCAGTGAGATATACCCGCTGGAGCGCAGACTATGGGTGGGTGTTGCTATGGTGACCAATGAGCTAAGATATGGCAGGGATTTGCCTAGCAGTGATTTATAGATGGCCTGGAGCCAGTGGGTTTGGCGACGAATATGTAGTGAGGACCAGCCAACAAGAGCGTACAGGTCACAGTGGTGGGTATTATATGGGGCTTTGGAGACAAAACGGATGGCACTGTGATAGACTACATCCAATTTGCTGAGTAGAGTGTTGGAGGCTATTTTGTAAATGACATCGTCGAAGTCAAGGATCGGTAGGATAGTCAGTTTTACGAGGGCATGTTTGGCAGCATGAGTGAAGGAGGCTTTGTTGCGAAATAGGAAACCGATTCTAGATTTAACTTTGGATTGGATATTCTTAATGTGAGTCTGGAAGGAGAGTTTACAGTCTAACCAGACACCTAGATATTTGTAGTTGTCCACATACTCTAGGTCAGACCCGTCAGTGTAGTGATTCTAGTCGGGTGGGCGGGTGCAAGCAGCGTTCGGTTGAAGAGCATGCATTTAGTTTTACTAGTGTTTAAGAGCAGTTGGAGGCTACTGAAGGAGTGTTGTATGGAATTGAAGCTCGTTTGGAGGTTTGTTAACACAGTGTCCAATGAAGGGCCAGATGTATACAAAATGGTGTCGTCTGCGTAGAGGTGGATCTGAGAGTCACCAGCAGCAGAGCGACGTCATTGATATACACAGAGAAAAGAGTCGGCCCAAGAATTGAACCCTGTGGCACCCCCATAGAGACTGCCATAGGTCCAGACAACAGGCCCTCCGATTTGACACATTGAACTCTATCTGAGAAGTAGTTGGTGAACCAGGAGAGGCAGTCATTTGAGAAACCAAGGCTATTTAGTCTGCCAATAAGAATGCGGTGGTTGACAGATTGAAAGCCTTGGCCAGGTCAATGAAAACGGCTGCACAGTACTGTCTATTATCGATCGCGGTTATAATATCGTTTAGGACCTTGAGCGTGGCTGAAGTGCACCCATGACCAGCTCGGAAACCGGATTGCATAGCGAGAAGGTACGGTGGGATTCGGAATGGTCGGTGATCTGTTTGTTGACTTGACTTTCAAAAACTTTTGAAAGGCAGGGCAGGATGGATATGGGTCTGTAACAGTTTGGATCTAGAGTGTCACCCCCTTTGAAGAGGGGGATGACCATGGCAGCTTTCCAATCTCTGGGGATCTCAGACGTTACGAAAGAGAGGTTGAACAGGCTAGTAATAAGGGTTGCGACAATTTTGGTGCTGGTTTTAGAAAGAAAGGGTCCAGATTGTCTAGCCCAGATGATTTGTAGGGTCCAGATTTTGCAGCTCTTTTAGAACATCAGCTGTCTGGATTTGTGTGAAGGAGAAGCGGGGGGGCATGGGCAAGTTGCAGCGGAGGGTGCAGAGCTGGTGGCCGGGTAGTGGTAGCCAGGTGGAAAGCATGGCCAGCCGTAGCAAAATGCTTGTTGAAATTCGCGATTATTGTAGATTTATCGGTGGTGATAGTGTTTCCTAGCCTCAGTGCAGTGGGCAGCTGGGAGAAAGTGCTCTTATTTTCCATGGACTTTACAGTGATATAGACAACCAGGGTTATGTTCTGTTCTGTTATTCTCTATAGATCCTGTTGGAGATGGACAACCAAGGTTATGTTCTGTTTCGTTATTCTCTATAGATCCTGTTGGAGATGGACAACCAGGGTTATGTTCTGTTCTGTTATTCTCTATAGATCCTGTTGGATATGGACAACCAGGGTTATAGTTCTGTTCTGTTCTGTTATTCTCTATGGATCCTGTTGGAGATGGACAACCAGGGGTTATGTTCTATTCTGTTCTGTTATTCTCTATATATCCTGTTGGAGATGGACAACCAGGGTTATGTTCTGTTCTGTTCTGTTATTCTCTATAGATCCTGTTGGAGATGGACAACCAGGGTTATGTTATGTTCTGTTCTGTTATTCTCTATAGATCCTGTTGGATATAGACAACCAGGGTTATGTTCTGTTCTGTTATTCTCTATAGATCCTGTTGGAGATGGACAACCAGGGTTCTGTTCTGTTCTGTTCTGTTATTCTCTATAGATCCTGTTGGAGATGGACAACCAGGGTTAGTTCTGTTCTGTTATTCTCTTATAGATCCTGTTGGAGATGGACAACCAGGGTTATGTTCTGTTCTGTTATTCTCTATAGATCCTGTTGGATATAGACAACCTGGGTCATGTTCTGTTCTGTTCTGTTATTCTCTATAGATCCTGTTGGAGATGGACAACCAGGGTTATGTTCTGTTCTGTTATTCTCTATAGATCCTGTTGGAGATGGACAACCAGGGTTCTGTTCTGTTCTGTTCTGTTATTCTCTATAGATCCTGTTGGAGATGGACAACCAGGGTTAGTTCTGTTCTGTTATTCTCTATAGATCCTGTTGGAGATGGACAACCAGGGTTATGTTCTGTTCTGTTATTCTCTATAGATCCTGTTGGATATAGACAACCTGGGTCATGTTCTGTTCTGTTCTGTTATTCTCTATAGATCCTGTTGGAGATGGACAACCAGGGTTATGTTCTGTTCTGTTATTCTCTATAGATCCTGTTGGATATAGACAACCTGGGTCATGTTCTGTTCTGTTCTGTTATTCTCTATAGATCCTGTTGGATATAGACAACCAGGGTTATGTTCTGTTCTGTTATTCTCTATAGATCCTGTTGGAGATGGACAACCAGGGTTATGTTCTGTTCTGTTATTCTCTATAGATCCTGTTGGATATGGACAACCAGGGTTATGTTCTGTTCTGTTCTGTTATTCTCTATAGATCCTGTTGGATATAGACAACCTGGGTCATGTTCTGTTCTGTTCTGTTATTCTCTATAGATCCTGTTGGATATAGACAACCAGGGTTAAGTTCTGTTTTGTTATTCTCCATAGATCCCGTTGGAGATGGATATCCAGGGTCTGCTGATGCCCAAACGACCAATCAAACTGAGGCTGGAGCCCCGTAGCAACACCCCTAGCAACACCACCTCCACCTCTCTCAAGAGTCCAAAAACATGACCAAATGCAGGAGTACCCTACCAAACCCTACCCTACCCTGGATTACCCTACCATCTATCTATCTATCTATCTATCTGTCTAACATAGGAGTCCTATCTATCAATCTATCAATCTATCAATCTATCAATCAATCAATCAATCAATCAATCAATCAATCAATCAATCAATCAATCAATCAATCAATCAATCAATCAATCAATCAATCAATCAATCAATCAATCAATCAATCAATCCCTACCTACCTACCTACCACTCACCTACCTACCTACCTACCTACCCACTACTCACCTACCTACCTACCTACCTACCTCCTACCTACCTACTCCACCTACCTACCTACCTACCTACCTACCTACCTACCTACCTGTCACACTATCTATCTATACTGAACAAAAATAGAAACGCAACAATTTCAAAGATCCATGGCAGATGTCATGTGTGGATCCTGCACACTACTGGCTGGAGGCTAGGATTCTCCTAGAATTTAGAACTCTAACTGGTGTTCTCTAGAACTCTACTCTCATTTTGTTCCTCTGGGTGTTCTGCTGTGCAGTCTTTCCAAAATAGAATCTTTACCGTCTGTTGAAATGATCGCTGCAGCTGCTTTGTTTTAAACTTTAATAATCACAAACCAATAAAAATCATCCCACTAAAGAACGAGGTCGTCTGTGTATTTATTAACATTCATAAATCAAAACATAAGACACAAACACATAATCATGAGAACAATCAATACATATATTGGTTGATTGATGTTATTTATCAAGACATATTTCTAAATTCATATAGCTAGGATCCACTCTCCACACTTTCCATTTCTCTTGTATTTCTGCGTTTATAAACACAGTGCAGAGAATCTCTGGTCATGAAGTTTACCTCCTTCACACAGAGAACAGTTCACCTTCATTTCGCAATTCAAAACAAACAGTCGGAGATAGCAGCGACCAAACAAGTGATCAGATCAAATTAAAAAACATTTCTCAATCTGGCCCGGAACCAATGCCATAAGTCAAGCACTTGTTGTCTGTTCCTGTGACCGAGTACTAACCCTCTCCCTTACAAGGGCATACTCTGTTTAGGCAATGCAAATAGTCTGGGTAGCCACGATTAGCTGTTCAGGAGTCTTATGGCTTGGGGGTAGAAGCTGTTAAGAAGCCTTTTGGACCTAGACTTGGCGCTCCGGTACCGCTTGCCGTGCGTTAGCAGAGAGAACAGTCTATGACTAGGGTGGCTGGAGTCTTTGACAATTTTTAGGGCCTTCCACTGACACCGCCTGGTATAGAGGTCCTGGATGGCAGGAAGCTTGGCCCCAGCGATGTACTGGGCCGTACGCACTACCCTCTGTAGTGCCTTGCGGTCTGAGGCCGAGCAGTTGCCATACCAGGCGGTGATGCAGTCAGTCCTCTTTTTTTTTCCTGCAGTCCAAAATCATCTTCTTTGTCTTGATCACGTTGAGGGAGAGGTTGTTATCCTGGCACCACACGGCCAGGTCTCTGACCTCCTCCCTATAGTCTGTCTCATCGTTGTCAGTGATCAGGCCTACCACTGTTGTGCCGTCAGCAAACTTAATGATGGTGTTGGAGTCACGCCTGGCCATGCAGTCATGGGTGAACATGGAGCACAGGAGGGGACTGAGCACGCACCCCTGAGGGGCCCCTGTGTTGAGGATCAGCATGGCAAATGTGTTGTTACCTACCCTTACCACCTGGGGGTGGCCCGTCAGGAAGTCCAGGATCCAGTTGCAGATTGAGGTGTTTAGTCCCAGGATCCTTAGCTTAGTGATGAGCTTTGAGGGCACTATGGTGTTGAATGCTGAGCTTTAGTCAATGAATAGCATTCTCACGTAGGTGTTCCTCTTGTCCAGGTGGGAAAGGGCAGTGTGGAGTGCAATAGAGATTGCATCATCTGTGGATCTGTTGGGGCGGTATGCAAATTGGAGTGGGTCTAGGGTTTCTGGGATAATGGTGTTGATGTGAGCCATGACCAGCCTTTTAAAGCACTTCATGGCTACAGACGTCAGTGCTACGGGTCGGTAGTCATTTAGGCAGGTTATCTTAGTGTCCTTGGGCACGGGACTATGGTGGTCTGCTTGAAACATGTTGGTATTACAGACTCAGTCAGGGACATGTTGAAAATGTCAGTGAAGACACTTGCCAGTTGGTCAGCACATGCTCGGAGTACACGTCCTGGTAATCCGTCTGGCCCTGCGGCCTTGTGAATGTTGACCTGCTTAAAAGTCTTACTCACATCGGCCACGGAGAGCGTGATCACATAGTCATGCTGGAACAGCTGGTGCTCTCATGCATGCTTCAGTGTTGCTTTGCCTCAAGCGAGCATAGAAGTGGTTTAGCTCGTCTGGTAGGCTTGTGTCACTGGGAAGCTCGCGGCTGTGCTTCCCTTTGTAGTCTGTAATAGTTTTCAAGCCCTGCCACATCCGACGAGCGTCAGAGCCGGTGTAGTACGATTCAATCTTAGTCCTGTATTGACTCTTTGCCTGTTTGATGGTTCGTCGGAGGGCATAGCGGGATTTCTTATAAGCGTCCGGTTAGAGTCCGCTCCTTGAAAGCGGCAGCTCTACCCTTTAGCTCAGTGCGGATGTTTCCTGTAATCCATGGCTTCTGGTTGGGGTATGTACGTACAGTCACTGTGGGGACGACATCATCGATGCACTTATTGATGAAGCCAGTGACTGATGTGGTGTACTCCTCAATGCTATCTGAAGAATCCCGGAACATGTTCCAGTCTGTGCTACCAAAACAGTCCTGTAGGTTAGCATCTGCGTCATCTGACCACTTTTTTATTAACAGAGTCACTGGTACTTCCTGCTTCAGAGGTGTAGGGAGGGTGAAGTCTGTGAATCCCCAAAATAGTAATTATACAGATGATTAACAAAACATGCACACTACAGGATTCATATCTTGTTTTATTGTGGTAAATGTGAATGAAAAAAAACTGTTTTGGCTTATGGGATACTCCTTGATGAGGTAAGGGAGGAGGATGGTACATGTGATCGGTACCAACACACCAATACCAATTGAACCCCTCATTTTTTTTTTTATGTAAAGGCTACAACTGCAAAGTTTTTTTTAGGACATAAAATGTGCTGTTAGATTAATACATGATACTAGCAGTGGATGTTATATTTAGTGTTAGCGATCTAGCTAATGTGTTTTGAGTTTTCACTTCCTCATGTGGTGAATTAGCCCCAAAGGAAATTTGCATTTAAGTCATTTAGCAGACACTCTTATCCAGAGTGACTTACAGGAGCAATTAGGGTTAAGTGCCTTGCTTAAGGGCACATCGACAGATTTTTCACCTAGTCGGCTCGGGGATTAGAACCAGCGACCTTTCGGTTACTGGCACAACGCTCTTAACCACTATTCTACCTGCCTGCATATGATATTAGTGCACGTAGATGTTGACAAAATCATCTCAATCAGGTGATTTCTCACAGTTAAAGTCCTGCAGGAAGAGCTGCGACGCTAATATTAGTGTAAATTCTTCACGTTTCATGGACCCAAGACCCAGAGGTAACACTGTACAGTGCAATAGAAGTTTGCCCCAATGCAATTCTGAAGTCTAATACAGCCACAGTGTGACTTTAACTATTATTTTTGGGTGTGTCAAATTAACTACTTATTGTCTTTTGTTTAATTAATATAATAACATTCCAACCTTGTTCAGCTTTACCTAGTCCAAATATGGCATTATTCCATTATTTGTATCCGTTTGCATCAGTTTCAATATGGGACTCTTATTCTGAACGCGAACCGCAAATTCCATTGTGGCTCATCCTTATTGTGGCTAGCTTCACACCTTTCCGATGGGATACAACAATCACGCGCAACAGAATACCGAGAAGAGCAAAGGTCGGTAGTCGAACCGCACTAGAACCGGACAGAAAAAAACAACTCAAATCCTGTCAGACCATTGGACAAGTGAACTCGAACCGAGCCTGAGAGAAAACGGGACCTTTGTTTTTAGAAGCAGCAGGGAGCCGAACCGGAGGAAAGATGAGTTTTCTGCCCTACTTCTCTGCTGAGACCTGGACACTCCTGGCCCTCCTCATCACCCTCATAGTGGTGTAAGGACTTCAAATGAAATTGTATTACATCAAATCAAATGTTATATGCCACATGCATGGTAGTTAACCGGTGTAGACTAACAGTGAAATGCTTACTTAGGGGTCATTTTCCAACAATGCAGAGTTAAAGATATGTTTTTATTTTTTGTAAATACTTCTCTAGAATATATTACTAGTTAATGTGTGTGTGTATGTGTATAGGTATGGATACTGGCCCTATGGTGTATTCACTAAGATGGGGATCCCTGGACCCAAACCCCTACCTTACCTTGGCACTATGATGGAGTATAAAAAGGTTTGTAATAATAATATGCCATTTAGCAGACGCTTTTATCCAAAGCCACTTACAGTCATGCCTGCATACATTATTTTGTGTATGGGTGGTCCCGGGATCGAACCCACTACCTTGGCGTTACAAGCGCCGTGCTCTACCAGCTGAGCTACAGAGGACCACGTTGTACACATTCATAGTAAACATCTCTTACATGTTTTACACAATAGTGTTTTTTTCCCCCATGTAAAATAATACATTGAGAAGGACAACAATGACTAGCAGGTTGTTTGAACAATAGATAAATAAAAGGTAATATGAGACATGATAAGTCTAGAAGTTGTGTTGCTTCCCCCTGGGGACCGTAAACAGAACAGAACAAACCCCTCAACCCTGACCTGTTTCAGGTGTTCAACACTCCTCAACCCTGACCTGTTTCAGGTGTGTTCTCTGTTCAGGACACACCTACATAAACTAGGGCATGCCTAGGCATGAATCAGCTGTTTTTCTCTCTCTCTCTCTCTCTCTCTCTTTTCAATTTAAGGGCTTTATTGGCATGGGAAACGTGTGTTAACATTGCCAAAGCAAAGGAAGTAGATAGTAAACAAAAGTGAAATAAATATTAACAGTAAACATTACACTCAGAAGTTTCAAAAGAATAAAGACATTTCAAATGTCATATTATGTATATATACAGTGTTGTAACAATGTGCAAATAGTTAAAGTACAAATGGGAAAATAAATAAACATATGTGTTGTATTTACAATGGTGTTTGTTCTTCACTGGTTGCCCTTTTCTTGTGGCAACAGGTCACAAATCTTGCAACTGTGATGGCACACTGTGGTTTTTCACCCAGTAGATAAGGGAGTTTATCAAAATTGGGTTTGTTTTCAAATTCTTTGTGGATCGCTGTAATCTGAGGGAAATGTGTGTCTCTAATATGGTCATACATTTGGCAGGAGGTTAGGAAGTGCAGCTCAGTTTCCACCTCATTTTGTGGGCAGTGTGCACATAGCCTGTCTTCTCTTGAGAGCCAGGTCTGCCTACGGCGGCCTTTCTCAATAGCAAGGCTATGGTCACTGAGTCTGTACATAGTCAAAGCTTTCCCTTAAGTTTGGGTCAGTCACAGTGGTCAGGTATTCTGCCACTGTGTACTCTCTGTTTAGGGCCAAATAGCATTCTAGTTTGCTCTGTTTTTTTTGTTCTTTCCAATGTGTCAAGTAATTCTCTTTTTGTTTTCTCATGATTTGGTTGGGTCTAATTGTGTTGTTGTTGTTGTCCTGGGGCTGTGTGGGGTCTGTTTGTGAACAGAGGCCCAGGACAAGCTTACTTAGGGGACTCTTCTCCAAGTTCATCTCTCTGTAGGTGATGGCTTTGTTATGGAAGGTTTGGGAATCGCTTCCTTTTAAGTGGTTATAGAATTTAACGGCTCTTTTTCTGGATTTTGATAATTAGCGGGTATTGCCTAATTCTGCTCTGCATGCATTATTTGGTGTTTTACGTTGTACACGGAGGATGTTTTTGCAGAATTCTGCATGCAGTCTCAATTTGGTGTTTGTCCCATTTTGTGAATTCTTGGTTGGTGAGCGGACCCCAGACCTCAGAACCATAAAGGGCAATGGGTTCTATAACTGATTCAAGTATTTTTAGCCAGATCCTAATTGGTATGTCAAATTTTATGTTCCTTTTGATGGCATAGAAGGCCCTTCTTGCCTTGTCTCTCGGATCGTTCACAGCTTTGTGGAAGTTACCTGTGGCGCTGATGTTTAGGCCGAGGTATGTATAGTTTTTGTGTGCTCTAGGGCAACGGTGTCCAGATGGAATTTGTATTTGTGGTCCTGGCAACTGGACCTTTTTGGAACACCATTATTTTTGTCTTACTGAGATTTACTGTCAGGGCCCAGGTCTGACAGAATCTGTGCAGAAGATCTAGGTGCTGCTGTAGGCCCTCCTTGGTTGGTGACAGAAGCACCAGATCATCAGCAAACAGAAGACATTTGACTTCAGATTCTAGTAGGGTGAGGCCGGGTGCTGCAGACTGTTCTAGTGCCCTCGACAATTCATTGATATATGTTGAAGAGGGTGGGGCTAAACTGCATCCCTGTCTCACCCTACGGCCCGTGGAAAGAAATGTGTGATTTTTGCCATGTTTAACCGCACACTTGTTGTTTGTGTACATGGATTTTATAATGTCGTATGTTTTTCCCCAACCCCACTTTCCATCAATTTGTATAGCAGACCCTCATGCCAAATTGAGTCAAAAGCTTTTTGAAATCAACAAAGCATGAGAAGACTTTGCCTTTGTTTTGGTTTGTTTGTTTGTCAATTAGGTGTGCAGGTGAATACGTGGTCTGTCGTCACGGTAATTTGGTAAAAGCCAATTTGACATTTGCTCAGTACATTGTTTTCACTGAGGAAATGAACTAGTCTGCTGTTAATGATAATGCAGAGGATTTTCCCAAGGTTGCTGTTGACGTATATCCCACGGTAGTTATTTGGGTCAGATTTGTCTCCACTTTTTGTGGATTGGGGTGATCAGTCCTTGGTTCCAAATATTGGGGAAGATGCCAGAGCTAAGGATGATGTTAAAGAGTTTAAGTATAGCTAATTGAAATTTGTGGTCTGTATATTTTATCATTTCATTGAGGATACCATCAACACCACAGGACTTTTTGGGTTGGAGGGTTTGTATTTTGTCCTGTAGTTCATTCAATGTAATTGGAGAATCCAGTGGGTTCTGGTAGTCTTTAATAGTTGATTCTAAGATTTGCATTTGATCATGTATATTTTTTTGCTGTTTGTTCTCTGTTATAGGGCCAAAAAAGATTGGAGAAGTGGTTTACCCATACATCTCCGTTTTGGATAGATAGCTCTTCGTGTTGTTGTTTGTTTAGTGTTTTCCAATTTTCCCAGAAGTGGTTAGAGTCTATGGATTCTTCAATTACATTGAGCTGATTTCTGATATTCTGTTCCTTCTTTTTCCGTAGTGTATTTCTGTATTGTTTTAGTGATTCACCATAGTGAAGGCGTAGGCTCAGGTTTTCTGGGTCTCTATGTTTTTGGTTGGATAGGTTTCTCAATTTCTTTCTTAGGTTTTTGCATTCTTCATCAAACCATTTATCACTGTTATTACTTTTTCTTTGGTTTTCTGTTAGAGATTTTTAGATTTGATAGGAAGCTGAGAGGTCAAATATACTGTTTAGGTTTTCTACTGCCAAGTTTACACCTTCACTATTACAGTGGAACGTTTTGTCCAGGAAGTTGTCTAGAATGGATTGAATTTGTTGTTTCCTAATTGTTTTTTGGTAGGTTTCAACACTACTTTCCTTCCATCTATAGCATTTCTTAATATTTTTCAGTTCATTTGGCTTTGATGCCTCATGATTGAGTATTGCTCTGTTCAAGTAGACTGTGATTTTGCTGTGGTCTGATAGGGGTGTCAGTGGGCTGACTGTGAACGCTCTGAGAGACTCTGGGTTGAGGTCAGTGATAAAGTAGTCTACAGTACTACTGCCAAGAGATGAGCTATAGGTGTACCTACCATAGAGTCCCCCTCGAAAGCCTACCATTGACTATGTACATACCCAGTGTGCGACAGAGCTGCAGGAGTCGTGACCCGTTTTTTGTTGGTTATGTTGTCGTAGTTGTGCCTAGGGGGCATATGGGGGAGGGAATGCTGTCACCTCCAGGTAGGTGTTTGTCCCCCCGTGTGCTGAGGGTGTCAGGTTCTGTCCAGTTCTGGCATTTAGGTCGCCACAGACTAGTACATGTCCCTGGGTCTGGAAATGATTGATTTTCCCCCTCCAGGATGGAGAAACTGTCTTCATTAAAGTATGGGGATTCTAGTGGGGGGATATAGGTAGTACACAGGAGGACATTTTTCTCAGTTGAGATAATTTCCTTTTGAATTTCTAACCAAATGTAAAAAAATGTTCCTGTTTTGATTAATTTAATAGAGTGAGTTAGGTCTGCTCTATACCAAATTAGCATACCCCTGAGTCCCTTCCCTGTTTCACACCTGGTAGTTTGGTGGATGGGACTACCAGCTCTTTGTAACCTAGAGGGCAACCAGTGGGTCCGTCTCCTCTATACCATGTTTCTTGTAGGATGACAATGTCTGTATTTCCGATTCTTTGGTGAAGTCCAGATTCCTGCTCTTTAGGCCAAAGGCAGATGACCTCAGGCCTTGGATATTCCAGGATGAAATAGTGAAGGCTTTGTGTTCCATAAAGTGTCTAATGTTGTTGGTTGTGTGGTTTGGCCTCAGGCCAGTAATGTGAGCAGAGCCTGCTGAGCATCTGGTACATGCCATTGGCTTGGGCTAGTGTAAGAGTGGGTGTTGGGCCTGTTTGCCTGCTCACGGCCTGGGCGCATGTGTGACTTTCATGTTGAGGCCCTCTTTGTGGGAGTGGGGGGGCTTGGGGTGGGAGGAGGGGCATAGGTCTGATCTGAGGGGGCCTAAATGGGGTGTGGGCATGGTTGACTTGGGGGAGTTGGTGGGGTGGGGGGTGTAGATGTGGTTGATGGTGCTGTGGTCTGATGTAGGTCCTCTCTCGGGGGTCCTCTGTGTAGGTCCTGGGGGGTCCCGCAGGTCTGGGAGGGTGTCTCGCTGGTCTGGGCAGGGTGTCTGTTGATCTGTTGCTCCTGTGTGAGGTGTTGTGTCTACGGTTGAGGGCGATATCCTTTAGGGTCCGGGCGAAGGTGGGCACTGCTGCCTTGTATAGGTGGACCTGGTCATAAAGGCTGTTCTACGTCCAGGGTGGAGTGGTGGGCCAGGTAGACATTTGGTTTTGATGCACAGTCACGGGAAATACTTGCGTTTACTCCGCTGTATGGTAGCAGGGGTGGAAGTATTTTCGTGGTAACAGGGTTGAGATAACCACTTGTGCGTTGGGGAAAGTAGAAGAAGCTTTTTCTATCACTCCCTTGAGTGATGTGGCCACCCTTTCCTGCTGTGTTCTCAGGTCGTTTGTGCTGTGTGTATTATTATGTGGCTGGGTGATCCTAGTCGGTCCTCAGACAGAAGGTCTAGGGCGCGCTGGGTGTTTGGACACCAGAGTTTAGACACTGTGTGTTTGGGAAACATTATTTTCTTGTATGTATTTCCCGTTTGAGTCCATAAGGAGTACAACCTGTGGCTTGTGTGTGTCCTCAGTGGGTGTGGGGGGGTTGTCAGGAGGGCTATCAGGGTGGCTGACAGTGGGGTTGCTCAGAGGGGTTGGGATCCCCTGGCTGGGGTTCTTCATTTGTTTGTCTGTGTGTGATGTCGAGGCTATGGTCAGGGTCTAGGTGGACTGTTCTGCTGCGGTGTGAGACTTTGGTCAGGATCTGAGGTGGGCTGTTCTGCTGGCTTCTCTGTGGGGGTGGCCAGCTCTCTAATGGGTTGTTCTATGTCACCCGTCATCGTTCTCCTTCTCCTCCAGCACTCTGATCCTCTCCTCTAGTGCTCTGTTCTTCTCCTGCTCCTGCTCTTTCTCCTGTTGATGTTGTCTTACCACAGTCCAGAGTGCAGACATGTTCTCTCTCTACCTGCAGCTCTCCAGGTCTAGTTAAGGGGGTGTGTTGCTAGCATCCTGTATATGTCCCTGCCAAAAAAAATCCAAGTTTATCTAACTCTAAATCTATATATTTTGTTAAAAATGCAGGAGCAATGTCTTTGAGCTCTCTCTCTCTCTCTCTCTCTCCAGGGTTTCACTAACTTTGACACAGAGTGCTTTCAGAAGTATGGGAGAATCTGGGGGTGAGTTCAGTTGGCTGTACCGTAATAGGATGACTCAAAACTGTACTATGCTCTTTCCTTACAAGCTATCATGTGACCATGAATAATACTGTTAATAATAATATCAACAACAAGAATGTTTTATATGTAGTTTTATATGAGGTGGTTAAAGCCAGGTGTCTGTGTGTTTCTCCTCTGTGAAGGATCTATGATGGGAGGCAGCCTGTTCTGTGTATCATGGACAAAAGCATGATCAAGACCATCCTGATTAAAGAGTGTTACAACATCTTCACCAACCGCAGGGTGAGACACACACACACACACACACACTAATAATAATCTTAATAATAATAATCCTAACAGCATTATTTATATTATTAATACATTATCTGTGGAATTCATGTAAATATGAAAGACTTCCATCTGAACGGAGAGCTGTTTGATAATTATTACAACTGTCCTCCATGTTTTAGAACTTCCATCTGAACGGCGAGCTGTTTGATGCGTTGACCGTGCCGAGGGACGATACATGGAGACGGATCCGCAGTGTCCTCTCTCCTTCCTTTACCTCAGGACGCACTAAAAGAGGTAGAACCATCCCTCCATCTCCCTTATCCTTTTATCATCTGTCATTTCTACTCATGTTTTATCAATTTATTATAAACTCATTATAGCTTGTTATAAACTCTTTATAAACCCATTTTGAACATGTTATAAACCTATTATCTGGACCTCTTTCTTTCTAAAATTAGCCGAAATTGTCGCAAACCCTATTACTAGCCTGTTCAACCTCTCTTTCATAACGTCTGAGATCCCCAGAGATTGGAAAGCTGCCACGGTCATCCCCTCTTCAAAGGGTGTGACACTCTAGATCCAAACTGTTACAGACCCATATCCATCCTGCCCTGCCTTTCAAAAAGTTTTTTGAAAGCCAAGTCAACAAACAGATCACCGACCATTTCGAATCCCACCGTACCTTCTCCGCTTATGCAATCCGGTTTCGAGCTGGTCATGGTGCACTTCAGCCACGCTCAAGGTCCTAAACGATATTATAACCGTGATCGATAATAGACAGTACTGTGCAGCCGTCTTCATCGACCTGGCCAAGGCTTTCGACTCTGTCAACCACTGCATTCTTATTGGCAGACTAAATAGCCTTGGTTTCTCAAATGACTGCCTCGCCTGGTTCACCAACTACTTCGCAGATAGAGTTCAATGTGTCAAATCGGAGGGCCTGTTGTCTGGACCTATGGCAGTCTCTATGGGGGGTGCCACAGGGTTCAATTCTTGGGCCGACTTTTCTCTGTGTATATCAATGATGTCGCTCTTGCTGCTGGTGACTCTCACATCCACCTCTACGCAGACGACACCATTTTGTATACATCTGGCCCTTCATTGGACACTGTGTTAACAAACCTCCAAACGAAGCTTCAATGCCATACAACACTCCTTCCGTGGCCTCCAACTGCTCTTAAACACTAGTAAAACTAAATGCATGCTCTTCAATCGAAAGCACTGTTACTCGCTCCACCCGACTAGAATCACTACTCTCGACCGGGTCTGACCTAGAGTATGTGGACAACTACAAATACCTAGGTGTCTGGTTAGACTGTAAACTCTCCTTCCAGACTCACATTAAGCATCTCCAATCCAAAGTTAAATCTAGAATCGGCTTCCTATTTCGCAACAAAGCCTCCTTCACTCATGCTGCCAAACATGCCCTCGTGAAACTGACTATCCTACCGATCCTTGACTTCGGCAATGTCATTTACAAAATAGCCTCCAACACTCTACTCAGCAAATTGGATGTAGTCTATCACAGTGCCATCCGTTTTGTCTCCAAAGCCCCATACACTACCCACCACTGTGACCTGTACGCTCTTGTTGGCTGGTCCTCACTACATATTCGGTCGCCAAACCCACTGGGTCCAGGCCATCTATAAATCACTGCTAGGCAAATCCCCGCCTTATCTTAGCTCATTGGTCACCATAGCAACACCACCCGTAGTATGCGTCCAGCAGGTATATCTCACTGGTCATCCCCAAAGCCAACACTCCTTTGGCCGCCATTCCTTCCAGTTCTCCGCTGCCAATGACTGGAACGAATTGCAAAAATCTCTGAAGCTGGAGACTCTTAACTCCCTCACTAACTTTTAAGCATCAGTTGTCAGGGAGCACCACCGATCACTGCACCTGTACACAGCCCATCTGAAATTAGCCCACCCAACTACCTCATCCCTATATTGTTATTTATTTTGCTAATTTGAACCCCAGTATCTCAATTTGCCCATCATCTCTGGCACATCTATCACTCCAGTGTTAATACTAAATTGTAATTATTTTGCACTATAGCCTATTTATTGCCTTATCTCCATAACTTGCTATATTTGCACACACTGTATATATCTTTTTCTGTTGTATTTTTGACTTTATGTTTTGTTTTACCCCATATGTAACTCTGTGTTGTTGTTTCTTATCGCACTGCTTTGCTTTTATCTTGGCCAGGTCGCAGTTGTAAATGAGAACTTGTTCTCAACTGGCTTACCTGGTTAAATAAAGGTGAAAAAAATCAACGTGTTAATCTCTCTATCTGCTAACCTGCTTCTCTCTCTCTCTCTCTCTCTCCTAGATGTTTGGTATCATGAAGCAACACTCCTCTACCCTGCTGAATGGAATGAAGAAGCAGGCAGATAAAGACCAGGCCATCGAACTGAAGGAGTGGGAGTCCTGACCCTCTGACTTTTCACCTTACACCCTCTGAGTCTTGATTGTGATACACACACACAGTGCCTTCAGAATATTCACATTTTGTGTTACATGCCTGAATTCAAAATGGATAAAAAAATAAAATAATCTCACCCGTCTACACACAATACCACCATTACCTAGAGTAACGGTTACCTAGGTGATGTAGTATAGAGAGTAACGGTTACCTAGGTGATGTAGTATAGAGAGTAACGTTACCTAGGTGATGTAGTATAGAGAATACAATACCCCATAATGACAAAAGTGAAAACATGTTTTTAGGACGCATATACAGAAATATCTCATTTACATAAGTATTTACACCTGAGTGAATACATGTTAGAATCACCTTTGGCAGTGATTACAGCGGTGAGTCTTTCTGGGTAAGTCTCTAAGAGCTTTGTACACCTGGTTTGTACAATATTCGCACATTATTATTTTTAAAATTCGTTGTTGATCATTACTAGACAGCCATTTCAAGTCTTGCCATAGATTTTCAAGCCGATTTAAGTCAATACTGTAACTAGGCCACTCAGGAACATTCAATGTCGTCTAAGTAAGCAACTCCAGTGTATATTTGGCCTTGTGTTTTAGGTTATTGTCCTGCTGAAAGGTGAATCTGTCTGGTTGAAAGCAGGCTGAACCAGGTTTTTGTCTAGGATTTTGCCTGTGCTTAGCTCTATTCTGTTTATTTTTATCCGAAAACTCTAGTCCTTGCCGATGACAAGCATACCCATAACATGATGCAGCCACCACCATGCTTGAAAATAGGAAGAGTGGTACTCAGTGATGTGTTTTGTTGGATTTGCCCCAAACGTAACACTTTGAATTCAGGGCATAAAGTTAATTTCTTTGCCACATTTTTTGGCAGTTTTATATTAGTGCCTTATTGCAAACAGGATGCATGTTTTGGAATATTTTTTTATTCTGTACAGGCTTCCTTCTTTTCTTTTAACTGTTTTAAAGTCACCATTGGCTTCATGGTGAAATTCCTGAGCGGTTTCCTTCCTCTCCGGCAACTGTGTTAGGAAGGACGCCTGTATCTTTGTAGTGACTGGGTGTATTGATACACCATCCAAAGTGTAATTAATAACTTCACCATGCTCAAAGGGATATTCAATGTCTGCTTTGCGAGGCATTAGAAAACCTCCTGGTCGTTGTGGTTGAATCTGTGTTTGAAATTCACTGCTCGACTGAGGGACCTCTCACAGATAATTGTATGTGTGGGGTACAGAGATGAGGTAGTCATAAAAAGAATAATGCTAAACACTTCCATTGCACACAGAGTGACTCCATGCAACTCATTAGTGTGACTTGGTAAGCACATTTTTACTCCTGACCTTATTTAGGCTTTCCATAACAAAGGGGTTGAAGACTTATTGACTCAAGATTTTCAGCTTTTCATTTTTAATTAATTTGTAAAAGTTTCTAAAAAACATAATTCCAATTTGAACACTTCACTTTGTGTGAAGGCCAGTGACACTAAATCTCTATTTAATCCATTTTAAATTCAGGCTGTAAAACAAGAAAATTTGGAAAAAGTCAAAGGGTGTGAATACTTTCTGAAGGCACTGTATATAATATGACACTTAACAGACGTTTGATGTTTTTTGGGGAAATACCTGTATGGTTGTGGTCATAGTTGTGGTCAGTAGTTGTTTTCAGTAGTTGTGTGGTCAGTAATTGTGGTCAGTAGTTGTGTGGTTGTGGTCAGTAGTTGTGTGGTTATGGTCAGTAGTTTTGGTCAGTAGTTGTGTGGTTGTGGTCAGTAGTTGTGTGGTTGTGGTCAGTAGTTGTGTGGTTGTGGTCAGTAGTTGTGGTCAGTAGTTGTGTGGTTGTGGTCAGTAGTTGTGGTCGTAGTTGTGGTCAGTAGTTGTGTGGTTGTGGTCAGTAGTAGTGGTCAGTAGTTGTGGTCAGTAGTTGTGTGGTTGTGGTCGTAGTTGTGTGTGGTTGTGGTCAGTAGTTGTGTGGTTGTGGTCCGTAGTTGTGTGGTTGTGGTCAGTAGTTGTGGTCAGTAGTTGTGTGGTTGTGGTCAGTAGTTGTGGTCAGTAGTTGTGGTCAGTAGTTGTGTGGTTGTGGTCAGTAGTTGTGGTCAGTAGTTGTGGTCAGTAGTTGTGTGGTTGTGGTCAGTAGTTGTGTGGTTGTGGTCAGTAGTTGTGTGGTTGTGGTCAGTAGTTGTGTGGTTGTGGTCAGTAGTTGTGGTCAGTAGTTGTGTGGTTGTGGTCAGTAGTTGTGGTCAGTAGTTGTGGTCAGTAGTTGTGGTCAGTAGTTGTGGTCAGTAGTTGTGGTCAGTAGTTGTGTGGTTGTGGTCAGTAGTTGTGTGGTTGTGGTCAGTAGTTGTGGTCAGCAGTTGTGTGGTTGTGGTCAGTAGTTGTGGTCAGTAGTTGTGTGGTTGTGGTCAGTAGTTGTGTGGTTGTGGTCAGTAGTTGTGTAGTTGTGGTCAGTAGTTGTGTGGATGTGGTCAGTAGTTGTGGTCAGTAGTTGTGTGGTTGTGGTCAGTAGTTGTGGTCAGTAGTTGTGTGGATGTAGTCAGTAGTTGTGGTCAGTCGTTGTGTAATTGTGGTCAGTAGTTGTGTGGATGTGGTCAGTAGTTGTGTGGATGTGGTCAGTAGTTGTGGTCAGTCGTTGTGTGGATGTGGTCAGTAGTTGTGGTCAGTAGTTGTGTGGATGTAGTCAGTAGTTGTGGTCAGTAGTTGTGTAATTGTGGTTGTGTTGCAGGTTCTTTGGGCCCTACAGTATGGACGTGGTCACCAGCACAGCCTTCAGTGTGGACATTGACTCTCTGAACAACCCTTCAGACCCCTTCGTCTCCAACGTCAAGAAGATGCTCAAGTTTGACCTGTTCAACCCACTGTTCCTTCTAGTCTGTGAGACCACACACACACACACACACACACACACACACACACACACACACAGAGGCAAAGTTGTACTTTGTAATCATATAAAGTGATGTACCTTTTTATGAAAGGTTTCTCTGTTCCAGTGTTGTTCCCCTTCACGGGTCCTATCTTGGAGAAGATGAAGTTTTCTGTCGTCCCGACTGCAGTGACGGACTTCTTTTACGCCTTCCTGGCTAAGATCAAATCTGGACGCGGCACTGGGAACACAACTGTAAATGTTTTATATTTGTATTGAAATATTCTGAATTTATATATTGAACAAAAATATAAATGCAACATGCAAAAATGTCAACGATTTACTGAGTTACAGTTCATATAAGGAAATCAGTCAATTGAAATAAATAGATTAGGCCCTAATCTATGGATTTCCCATGACTGGGCAGGGGCGAGAGTTGACAACATAGTGCACTACTTTCTCTAAGGACCAGGGGAAGAGTTGACAACATAGTGCACTACTTTCTCTGATGTTAGAAAATGATGGAGACCCCTGCAGTAGAATCTGTTTGTGTTTGTTGTGATTGGACCAGATCCAGTAGAATCTGTGTGTGTTGGCTGTGATTGGACCAGATCCAGTAGAATCTGGTTGTTTTGGTTGTGATTGGACCAGATCCAGTAGAATCTGGTTGTGTTGGTTGTGATTGGACCAGCTCCAGTAGAATCTGTTTGTGTTGGTTGTGATTGGACCAGCTCCAGTAGAATCTGTTTGTGTTGGCTGTGATTGGACCAGATCCAGTAGAATCTGTTTGTGTTGGCTGTGATTGGACCAGCTCCAGTAGAATCTGTTTGTGTTGGCTGTGATTGGACCAGATCCAGTAGAATCTGTTTGTGTTGGTTGTGATTGGACCAGCTCCAGTAGAATCTGTTTGTGTTGGTTGTGATTGGACCAGCTCCAGTAGAATCTGTTTGTGTTGGCTGTGATTGGACCAGATCCAGTAGAATCTGTTTGTGTTGGTTGTGATTGGACCAGATCCAGTAGAATATGTTTGTGTTGATTGTGATTGGATGGATTTTACATCATTTCTTTTTGCTTCCAGAGTCGGGTGGATTTCTTACAGCTGATGATCGACTCTCAGAAAGGCAGCGACACAAAGACAGGAGAGGAACAGACTAAAGGTACCTGCCAAACACACACCTGTTAACTACTGTTACAAACACACACCTGTAAACTACTGCTACAAACACACACCTGTTAACTACTGTTACAAACACACACCTGGAAACAATTATCTCTCTCTCTCTCTCTCTCTTCTATCCTCTCTCTCTCCCCTTCTCCCCTCTCTCTCTCTCTCTCTCTCATCTCTCTCTCTCTCCCCTTCTCTCTCTCTCTCTCCATCTCTCTCTCTCCTTCTCTCTCTCCCTCTCTCTCTCCCTCTCTCTCCCTCTCTCTCCCTCTCCCTCTCTCTCTCTCTCTCTCTCTCTCTCTCTCTCTCTCTCTCTCTCTCTCTCTCTCTCTCACTCTCTCTCACTCACCTCACTCTCACCTCTCACTCTCCACTCCTCTCACTCTACTCTCTCTCTCTCTCTCTCACTCTCTCACCCCCCTCTCTCCACCCCCCTCTCTCTCTCTCTCTCTCTCTCCCTCTCCTCTCTCCCCTCTATCTCCCCCTCTCTCTCTCTCTCTCTCTCTCTCTCTCTGTCTTCCCCTCTCTCTCTCCCCCTCTCTCCCCCCCTTCTCTCTCTCTCCCCTCTCTCCACCCCCCTCTCTCTCCCTCTCCTCTCCCCCTCTCTCTCCCTCTCTCTCTCTCTCTCTCTCTCTCTCCACAGGACTGACTGATCATGAGATCTTGTCTCAGGCCATGATCTTTATCTTTGGTGGCTACGAGACCAGCAGCAGTACTCTGAGTTTCCTGGCCTATAACCTGGCTACCAACCCACATGTCATGACCAAACTACAGGAGGAGATAGATACTGTGTTCCCCCAACAAGGTAACCCCCACACCCCTGACCAAACTGCAGGAGGAGATAGATACTGTGTTCCCCAACAAGGTAAACCCCACACCATGACCAAACTGCAGGAGGAGATAGATACTGTGTTCCCCAACAAGGTAACCCCACACCATGACCAAACTGCAGGAGGAGATAGATACTGTGTTCCCCAACAAGGTAACCCCCACACCATGACCAAACTGCAGGAGGAGATAGATACTGTGTTCCCAACAAGGTAACCCCCACACCATGACCAAACTGCAGGAGGAGATAGATACTGTGTTCCCCAACAAGGTAACCCCCACGTCATGACCAAACTGCAGGAGGAGATGATACTGTGTTCCCCAACAAGGTAACCCCCACACCATGACCAAACTGCAGGAGGAGATAGATACTGTGTTCCCCAACAAGGTAACCCCACACCATGACCAAACTGCAGGAGGAGATAGATACTGTGTTCCCCAACAAGGTAACCCCACACCATGACCAAACTGCAGGAGGAGATAGATACTGTGTTCCCCAACAAGGTAACCCCCACACCATGACCAAACTACAGGAGGAGATAGATACTGTGTTCCCCAACAAGGTAACCCCCACAACATGACCAAACTGCAGGAGGAGTTAGATACTGTGTTCCCAACAAGGTATCCCCCACACCATGACCAAACTGCAGGAGGAGATAGATACTGTGTTCCCCAACAAGGTAACCCCCCACACCATGACCAAACTGCAGGAGGAGATAGATACTGTGTTCCCAACAAGGTAACCCCACACCATGACCAAACTGCAGGAGGAGATAGATACTGTGTTCCCAACAAGGTAACCCCCACACCATGACCAAACTGCAGGAGGAGATAGATACTGTGTTCCCCAACAAGGTAATCCCCACACCATGACCAAACTGCAGGAGGAGTTAGATACTGTGTTCCCCATCAAAGTAACCCCCACACCATGACCAAACTGCAGGAGGAGATAGATACTGTGTTCCCCATCAAAGTAACCTCCACACCATGACCAAACTGCAGGAGGAGATAGATACTGTGTTCCCCATCAAAGTAACCCCGGTGTCAGATGTGGTGAGGTACTGATGTAAACTACCGGTCAAAAGTTTTAGAATACCTACTCATTCAAGGGTTTTTCTTTATTTTTACTATTTTCTACACTGTAGAATAATAGTGAAGACATCAAAACTATGAAATAACACATATGGAATCATGTAGTAACCAAAAAAGTGTTAAACAAATCCAAATATATTTTAAATTTGAGATTCTTCAAATAGCCACCCTTTGCCTTGATGACAGCTTTGCACACTCTTGGCATTCGCTCAACCAGCTTCACCTGGAATGCTTTTCCAACAGTCTTGAAGGAGTTCCCACATATGCTGAGCACTTGTTGGCTGCTTGTCCTTCACTCTGCGGTCTGACTCATCCCAAACCATCTCAATTTGGTTGAAGTTGGGGGATTGTGGAGGCCAAGTCATCTGATGCAGCACTCCATCACTCTCCTTCTTGGAAAAATAGTCCTTACACAGCCTGGAGGTGTGTTGGGTCATTGTCCTATTGAGAAAACAAATGATAGTCCCACTAAGCACAAACCAGATGGGATGGCGTATCGCTGCAGAATGCTGAGGTAGCCATGCTGGTAAAGTGTTCCTTGAATTCTAAATAAATCACAGACAGTGTCACCAGCAAAGCACCCCCACACATCACACCTCCTCCTCCATGCTTTACGGTGGGAAATACACATCGCGTATCACAAAGACACAGCGTTTGGATCCAAAAATCTCCAATTTGGACTCCAGACCAAAGGACAAATTTCCTCCGGTCTAATGTCCATTGCTCGTGTTTCTTGGCCCATGCAAGTCTCTTCTTCTTATTGGTGTCCTTTAGTAGTGGTTTGAAGGCCTGATTCACACAGTCTCCTCTGAACTGTTGATGTTGAGATGTGTCTGTTACTTGAACTCTGTGAAGCATTTATTTAGGTTGCAATTTCTGAGGCTGGTAACTCTAATGAACTTATCCTCTGCAGCAGAGGTAACTCTGGGTCTTCCATTCCTGTGGCGGTCCTCATGAGAGCCAGTTTCATCATAGCGCTTGATGGGTTTTTGCAACTGCACTTAAAGAAACTTTCAATGTTCTTGAAATGTTCCGTATTGACTGACCTTCATGTCTTAAAGTAATGATGGACTGTCATTTCTTTTTGCTTATTTGAGCTGTTCTTGCAATAATAGGGACTTGGTATTTTAGCAAATAGGGCTATCTTCTGTATACCCCCCTATCTTGTCACAACACAACTGATTGGCTTAAGAAGGAAAGAAATTCCACAAATTAACTTTTAAGAAGGCACACCTGTTAATTGAAATGCATTCCAGGTGACTACCTCATGAAGATGGTTGAGAGAATGCCAAGAGTGTGCAGTGCTGTCATCAAGGCAAAGGGTGGCTATTTGAAGAATCTCAAATATAAAATATATTTTGATTTGTTTAACACTTTTTTGGTTACTACATGATTCCATATGAGTTATTTCATAGTTTTGATGTCTTCACTATTATTCTACAATGTAGAAAATAGTAAAAAATAAACAAAAACCCTTGAATGAGTGGATGTTCTAAAACTTGTGACCGGTAGTGTAAGTATTCACATGTGTGTGTAACCCCGGTGTCAGATGTGTTGAGGTACTGATGTACGTGTAACCCCGGTGCCAGATATGTTGAGATACTGATATATGTGTAACCCCGGTGCCAGATGTGTTGAGGTACTGATGTGTGTGTAACCCCGGTGCCAGATGAGGTGAGGTACTGATGTGTGTGTAACCCCGGTGCCAGATGTGTTGAGGTACTGATGTGTGTGTAACCCCGGTGCCAGATGTGGTGAGGTACTGATGTGTGTGTAACCCCGGTGCCAGATGTGTTGAGGTACTGATGTGTGTGTAACCCCGGTGCCAGATGTGGTAAGGTACTGATGTGTGTGGAACCCCGGTTCAGGCTCCTATCCAGTACGAAGCTCTGATGCAGATGGAGTATCTGGACAGTGTGTTGAACGAGTCTCTGAGACTGTATCCCATCTTCGGCCGACTGGAGAGGGTCGCCAAGAAGACGGTGGAGATCAACGGCATCGTCATCCCCAAAGACTGCGTTGTCATAGTTCCCACGTGGACACTCCACCGCGACCCAGAGATCTGGTCCGACCCTGAGGAGTTCAAACCAGAGAGGTACTGGACCGCACCGTAACCACGGCACAACCACAATTCAACCACATCACAACCACATCACAACCACATCACAACCACATCACAACCACATCACAACCACATCACAACCACAGCACAACCACAATACAACCACAATTCAACCACAGCACAACCACAATACAATTTCAAAAGCACTACTTTACTACAACACAAGGATAAACACACTGCTGCAATGTAACCACAACCACAAATCAACTACAATACAATGTGTAATGTGACTGAACCACAACCACAAATCAACTACAATACAATGTGTAATGTGACAGAAATACAACCACAAATCAACTACAATACAATGTGTAATGTGACTGAACCACAACCACAAATCAACTACAATACAATGTGTAATGTGACTGAACCACAACCACAAATCAACTACAATACAATGTGTGATGTGTTTGAACCACAACCACAAATCAACTACAATGTAATGTGACAGAAATACAACCACAAATCAACTACAATACAATGTGTAATGTGACTGAACCACAACCACAAATCAACTACAATCCAATGTGTAATGTGACTGAACCACAACCACAAATCAACTCCAATCCAATGTGTAATGTGTCTGCCCTCTCCCTGTCCAGGTTCAGGAAGGAGAACAAGGAGTCTATTGACCCGTACACGTACATGCCGTTCGGGGCGGGGCCCAGGAACTGTATCGGGATGCGTTTCGCCCTGATCATGATCAAACTGGCCATGGTCGAGATCCTCCAGAGTTTCACATTCTCCGTCTGCGACGAGACCGAGGTGAGACGCTCACCTGAGCAGACGGAATATGACATCATCAAATATCAGTGTCATTCATAGAGTTGGATAGAGGCTGCACTTACCGCAGCACTTGTTTTAACATGGTCAGCACCTGTTTTAACATGGACCTGTTTTAGCATGGTCACCACCTGTTTTAGCATGGTCACCACCTGTTTTAACATGGTAACCACCTGTTTTAACATGGTCACTACCTGTTTTAACATGGTCACTACCTGTTTTAACATGGTCACTACCTGTTTTAACATGGTCACTACCTGTTTTAACATGGTCACCACCTGTTTTAACATGGTCACCATCTGTTTTAACATGGACCTGTTTTAACATGGACCTGTTTTAACATGATCACCACCTGTTTTATCATGTTCACCACCTGTTTTAACATGGTCACCACCTGTTTTAACATGGTCACCACTTGTTTTAATATGGTCAGAACCTGTTTTAACATGGACCTGTTTTAGCATGGTCACCACCTGTTTTAACATGGCACCACCTGTTTTAACATGGTTAACACCTGTTTTAACATGGTCACTACCTGTTTTAACATGGTCACCACCTGTTTTAACATGGTCACCACCTGTTTTGACATGGTCACCACTTGTTTTAACATGGTCACCACCTGTTTTAACATGGTCAGCACCTGTTTTAGCATGGTCACCACCTGTTTTAACATGGTCACCACCTGTTTTAACATGGTCACCGCCTGTTTTAACATGGTCACCGCCTGTTTTAACATGGTCACCACCTGTTTTAACATGGTCAACACCTGTTTTAATATGGACCTATTTTAACATGATCACCATCTGTTTTATCATGTACACCACCTGTTTTAACATGGTCACCTTCTGTTTTAACATGGTCACCACTTGTTTTAACATGGTCAGCACCTGTTTTAACATGGACCTGTTTTAGCATGGTAACCACCTGTTTTAACATGGACCTTTTTTAGCATGGTCACCACCTGTTTTAACATGTCACCACCTGTTTTAACATGGTCACCACTTGTTTTAACATGGTCAGCACCTGTTTTAACATGGACCTGTTTTAGCATGGTCACCACCTGTTTTAACATGGTCACCACCTGTTTTAACATGGTCAGCGCCTGTTTTAGCATGGTCAGCGCCATTGTTGCAAATAAGGAAGAATCTCAATTGTCTTTCCTTGATTCCTCGCATTCTCTATCCCCGCCTCCTCCTCAAAACCCATTGGATGAGAAAGAATGCGAGGAATCGAGGAAATGAAATTGAGATTCTCCCTAGTCCTGTATTCAACTCTATGTTGACACTTCACACATAAAGACACTGGGGGGCGCTCTAGATCTGTGGTTAGGTTACTGTCTAATGGTTCAGGTCAGGACTATTCTTAGATCAGTGGTTAGGTTAGTGTGTAATGGTTCAGGTTAGTACTGGGTCAGGGGAATCTGGTCCTAGATCAGTGGTTAGGTCAGTGTGTAATGGTTCAGGTTAGGACTGGGGCAGGAGAATCTGGTCCTAGATCAGTGGTTAGGTTAGTGTGTAATGGTTCAGGTTAGTACTGGGTCAGGGGAATCTGGTCCTAGATCAGTGGTTAGGTCAGTGTGTAATGGTTCAGGTTAGTACTGGGTCAGGGGAATCTGGTCCTAGATCAGTGGTTAGGTCAGTGTGTAATGGTTCAGGTTAGTACTGGGTCAGGGGAATCTGGTCCTAGATCAGTGGTTAGGTCAGTGTGTAATGGTTCAGGTTAGTACTGGGTCAGGGGAATCTGGTCCTAGATCAGTGGTTAGGTTAGTACCTAATGGTTAATCTAATCACACACACACACACAACTGAGCATATGGATGTTGGAGATGGATAACCAGGGTTATGTTCTGTTCTGTTCTGTTATTCTCTATAGATCCTGTTGGAGATGGACAACCAGGGTTATGTTCTGTTCTGTTCTGTTATTCTCTATAGATCCTGTTGGAGATGGACAACCAGGGTTATGTTCTGTTCTGTTATTCTCTATAGATCCTGTTGGAGATGGACAACCAGGGTTATGTTCTGTTCTGTTCTGTTATTCTCTATAGATCCTGTTGGAGATGGACAACCAGGGTTATGTTCTGTTCTGTTATTCTCTATAGATCCTGTTGGAGATGGACAACCAGGGTTATGTTCTGTTCTGTTCTGTTATTCTCTATAGATCCCATTGGAGATGGATATCCAGGGTCTGCTGATGCCCAAACGACCAATCAAACTGAGGCTGGAGCCCCGTAGCAACACCACCTCCACCTCTCTCAAGAGTCCAAAAACATGACCAAATGCAGGAGTACCTTACCCTAATATCTATCTATCTATCTATCTATCTATCTATCTATCTATCTATCTATCTATCTATCTATCTATCTATCTATCTATCTATCTATCTATCTATCTATCTATCTATCTATCTATCTATCTATCAATCTATCACTGAATATTCAGTCCTTACCCTAACCCTGCTATATTCAATAGGTTTCTGAATATAATATGACAATGAGACTGCATTCATGATAAATGTAGCATTTGTCGGCTCAACCGGAAATTACCTTTAAATGGCGCATAGCTGACAAAGAGCTGGGATTGAATCCTGGTGTCAGTTTGAGTAGGGCTCAGAAACACATTTTCACCAGATAAAAGAAAGATAGTAATACTATGGATGCATTAGGGGTCCATGTCTTGTTAAAGTCAGACACCAGGGCTATTCAATCCATGGCAGATGTCATGTGTGGATCCTGCACACTACTGGCTGGAGGCTAGGATTCTCCTAGAATTTAGAACTCTAACTGCTGTTCTCTAGAACTCTACTCTCATTGTGTTCCTCTGGGTGTTCTGCTGTGCAGTCTTTCCAAAATAGAATCTTTACCGTCTGTTGAAATGATCGCTGCAGCTGCTTTGTTTTAAACTTTAATAATCACAAATCAATAAAAATCATCCCACTAAAGAACAAGGTCGTCTGTGTATTTATTAGCGTTCATAAATCAAAACATTATAGACGATAGTCTACTATAGGTATATCAGTGTTAAATTCAAATCTCTTTACCATCATATCTAACCCAATATGACACCAATCTCGATGAAAATTCGCAAATCAACTTGATTGGAGATAAACAACACACTTCTCTTCATAAGCCGTCGTCCATTACCGCAGAACCACACATCGGAATTTTAACAGGGTCGTTAGCATTAGGGTTGTTGGACAATTTTTTGCCCAGAACTAGCTCAATATCTAGGCGTCGGATAAAATACGAGACTACAGTGTCCATAAAGTGACCATTAGACTAAAGTGTCCATAAAGTGACCATTAGACTACAGTGTCCATAAAGTCACCATTAGACTACAGTGTCCATAAAGTGACCATTAGACTACAGTGTCCATAAAGTCACCATTAGACTACAGTGTCCATAAAGTGACCATTAGACTACAGTGTCCATAAAGTCACCATTAGACTACAGTGTACATAAAGTGACCATTAGACTACAGTGTCCATAAAGTGACCATTAGACTACAGTGTCCATAAAGTCACCATTAGACTACAGTGTCCATAAAGTCACCATTAGACAACAGTGTCCATAAAGTGACCATTAGACTACAGTGTCCATAAAGTGACCATTCGACTACAATGTCCATAAAGTGACCATTAGACTACAGTGTCCATAAAGTGACCATTAGACTACAGTGTCCATAAAGTGACCATTAGACTACAGTGTCCATAAAGTGACCATTGGACTACAGTGTCCATAAAGTCACCATTAGACTACAGTGTCCATAAAGTCACCATTAGACTACAGTGTCCATAAAGTCACCATTAGACTACAGTGTCCATAAAGTGACCATTAGACTACAGTGTCCATAAAGTGACCATTAGACTACAGTGTCCATAAAGTGACCATTAGACTACAGTGTCCATAAAGCCACCATTAGACTACAGTGTCCATAAAGTGACCATTAGACTACAGTGTCCATAAAGTGACCATTAGACTACAGTGTCCATAAAGTGACCATTAGACTACAGTGTCCATAAAGTGACCATTAGACTACAGTGTCCATAAAGTGACCATTAGACTACAGTGTCCATAAAGTGACCATTAGACTACAGTGTCCATAAAGTCACCATTAGACTACAGTGTCTATAAAGTCACCATTAGACTACAGTGTCCATAAAGTCACCATTAGACTACAGTGTCCATAAAGTCATCATTAGACTACAGTTTCCATAAAGTCACCATTAGACTACAGTGTCCATAAAGTGACCATTAGACTACAGTGTCCATAAAGTGACCATTAGACTACAGTGTCCATAAAGTCACCATTAGTCTACAGTGTCTATAAAGTCACCATTAGACTACAGTGTCCATAAAGTGACCATTAGACTACAGTGTCCATAAAGTGACCATTAGACTACAGTGTCCATAAAGTGACCATTAGACTACAGTGTCCATAAAGTGACCATTAGACTACAGTGTCCATAAAGTCACCATTAGACTACAATGTCCATAAAGTCACCATTATACTACAGTGTCCATAAAGTGACCATTAGACTACAGTGTCCATAAAGTGACCATTAGACTACAGTGTCCATAAAGTCACCATTAGACTACAGTGTCCATAAAGTGACCATTAGACTACAGTGTCCATAAAGTCACCATTAGACTACAATGTCCATAAAGTCACCATTAGACTACAGTGTCCATAAAGTGACCATTAGACTACAGTGTCCATAAAGTCACCATTAGACTACAGTGTCCATAAAGTCACCATTAGACTACAGTGTCTATAAAGTGACCATTAGACTACAGTGTCCATAAAGTGACCATTAGACTACAGTGTCCATAAAGTGACCATTAGACTACAGTGTCCATAAAGTGACCATTAGACTACAGTGTCCATAAAGTGACCATTAGACTACAGTATCCATAAAGTGACCATTAGACTACAGTGTCCATAAAGTCCCCATTAGACTACAGTGTCCATAAAGTCACCATTAGACTACAGTGTCCATAAAGTCACCATTAGACTACAGTGTCCATAAAGTCACCATTAGACTACAGTGTCCATAAAGTGACCATTAGACTACAGTGTCCATAAAGTCACCATTAGACTACAGTGTCCATAAAGTCACCATTAGACTATAGTGTCCAAGGTGGTCCTCTGTAGCTCAACTGGTAGAGCACGGCGCTTGTAACGCCAAGGTAGTGGGTTCGATCCCCAGGACCACCCATACACAAAAAAATGTATGCACGCATGACTGTAAGTCGCTTTGGATAAAAGCGTCTGCTAAATGGCATATTATTATTATAAAGTGACCATTAGACTACAGTGTCCATAAAGTGACCATTAGACTACAGTGTCCATAAAGTCACCATTAGACTACAGTGTCCATAAAGTCACCATTAGACTACAGTGTCCATAAAGTCACCATTAGACTACAGTGTCCATAAAGTGACCATTAGACTACAGTGTCCATAAAGTGACCATTAGACTACAGTGTCCATAAAGTGACCATTAGACTACAGTGTCCATAACGTGACCATTAGACTACAGTGTCCATAAAGTCACCATTAGACTACAGTGTCCATAAAGTGACCATTAGACTACAGTGTCCATAAAGTCACCATTAGACTTGCCACCTTTTGGACTGAATACGTTTGTAGGGGCTCGGTCTGGGCGGTATATACCGTATTTTACTATATACTGGTATTGATGCACGGACCGGTTTGGGTTTTTACTTTCCCTTCTATAACGGTATTTGAATGTTTGGTTTGTTAAATGTGATCAGTGGTGGAAAAAGTACCCAATTGTCATACTTGAGTAAAAGTAAAGATACCTTAATAGAAAATGACTCAAGTAAAAGTGAAAGTCACCCAGTAAAATACTACTTGAGTAAAAGTCTAAAAGTATTTGGTTTTAAATATACTTAAGTATCAAAAGTAAATGTAATTGCTCAAATATACTTAAGTATCAAAAGTCTAAGTAAAAGTATAAATCATTTCAAATTTCTTCAATTAAGCAAACCAGACAGCACCATTTTTTATTTTTTATTTACGGATAGCCAGGGGCACACTCCAACACTCAGACATCATTTACAAACGAAGCATGTGTTTAGTGAGTCCTCCAGATCAGAGGCAGTAGGGATGACCAGGGATGTTCTCTTGATAAGTGTGTGAATTATAATATTTTCCTGTCCTGCTAAGCATTCAAAATGTAACGAGTACTTTTGGGTGTCAGGGAAATGTATGGAGTAAAAAGTACATAATTTTCTTTAGGAATGTAGTGAAGTAAAAGTAAAAGTTGTCAAAAATATAAATAGTAAAGTAAAGTACAGATAACCCCCAAAAAAACTACTTAAGTAGTACTTTCCAAGTATCATCTCTCTCCGCCCCATCTCTCTCGATGCCGCTTTCCACACAGACCTAAACCCGCCCCGTCACCCAAGGAGCGCATTTTGTTGTTCCTCGACCAGGAGACACTTGCGTTCAGTCTGCATGGTCAATGCAGCACATGCAACAATGTTGATGACTATGATGCTGTTTCCACTTCTGCTTCTTAATATAAATCCACAAGCGTTCTATAATTACACTATTCGTTTGTGTTTCTTACATCTGCAAACAGCTAGTTTGTCTTTTCTTAGCAAGTTGTGGCTAAATCGTGTTAGCCGCTAATGCTAATCGCTAGCTAGCTAATAAATGTACTGAGTCAGACCAAACGTAGCTAGCTAATACAGCCTGGTACCAGTGATGGTGTAGGCCAAGATCAGCATGTTGTTTGTGCAACAGGAACTTCTAAATCAGAGGAATAGGGCGAAGCAATAATTTGTTAGCTACACGAAGTAGCTAAGAGTTAAAAAAATGGTACGTAGCCACAGTTTATAGGGTCCCCTAGGAAACACTGACCAACACTTTGGTTCCTACCCTGTCATGTCAAACAACACTGTGTTCCAAGTGGCCACTATTATCTTTTAACTATAGAATTAGAATAATCATTATTTTTTCCATGATTCCAACAGTTCACCCAAGTGTATAATATTTTGTCCATATCGCCCAACCCTAGTAGGGGTAACAGTTTTGATTTCATTTATAATTTATCTCTCTCACGTGCTCATTCGTCCGTTAAGAACGAATGACGTGCTACCGTTTTGTAGCATTTCTGACAATGCTAACATCTTTTACAGCCGAATCTCAGCGTTCTAACACCGGTTAGGTTGGAACGGTGACAACACAGCTGCTTGCACCATGCTGGCAGTGTATGCGAACAAACTTAGGCTACTGTATATAGCTAGATATAAGGTGGTATTCAAGTTGAGGTTAATCAATAAATGCAAGCAGATATTTTGATTAGCTAGGTGGCTAACTAGCTAATGTTACCTAGCTAACATTAGCTTGCTTGTACAAAGTCCAGCAGCTAGCCTCTGTAGCTAGCTAACACCAGTCAGCTGAAAGCTAGCTAGCTAACGAACAGACAAAATAAAGGTAGCTAGCCAATAACTGTGCTATTGTTTTGATTAGCTAGCTTGTTAGCTAACGTAAGGTTATACCTGTCAGATGACCGCTAACGTTGGCTAGGTAACTAACCAACAAATGAGGAAAGCTAGCTAGCTATATTTTGCCCAGTAAGGTTTTTCATATGAGGCTGAAGTCATCATGTGTCAACTGCTGATCTAGACACTTCTGTGTAATCAGAGCACAAATATGCACAGAAAAGATAGCGAACGTCCTTGGCTGCTAAGATAACCAGTTAACGTTAAAGCCCATGTTTCACTTTTTAAAAAAATTAAAAAATAATGACTAGTGCATATATGTATGAATCTGATATCACTTTTTTTTTATCCGACTTTGTAAATGTTTGATATAATTGATTACATACTTCTGGGCTGCACCATAAAAATATGAAATAGAACGGTGTCCAGGCTTGATGTAGATTCAGGTGAATATTTTTTGGAAACACTGACAATTGAAGTAAAAACAGAGGACTATGAGAAGAATGGTGAATAGTGGAAAAACTTATCTGTGTTGAGCCTAAAGAGGTTAAACATCTCACTATGTAAAATTAACTAATTCGGATAGGATAGGGATTTGAGGTAGTAAAACAGTAAATTACTCTTAGGGAACCAATTGAGCTATGCTATAAAAAATTAAGGAGAAATTAAAATAGACATACTAATATTAGAAGATACTGTTATTGCAGTGTTGGGAAGAGATGCATTGTTTAAATTGAATTGTACAATAAGATGTACACTAAACGGATGTCTGGTAGAGGATTTTAAAAAGTAGGGTTTTTGGGAATCATATTTGCTTAAAAAGATAATATCATAGGAAGGATGATAATCTATTAGACTGCCTATTAGACAATCTGTCTGGAAAATAAAGTTAAAAGGGGTGACTGTTATTCTGGGTTACATTCTTACACCAAGGGATTTCAGGCTAGGCTAAAAGGTGTTTAGTCGTTTGCCAAGTCTGTGTGTAAAGAAGTCAGAAGCAGGTGGGGACTTTCCTTATCACATATCCTAAAAATTGGTGGTAAAGGGATTTTGTGAATAAATCAGTGGAAAAGGTTTTTAAAGGTTAGGAGAAAAGATTAGATTAAAAAGTTAGGAGAACTAGGTTGAAGGAACTCTAAGACAGTAAGCTAAGTTTCAAAGTTAGTAGTAAGAGAGAGAACAGTGGTGAAGGACACTTTAGAGTAGGGAGATCAAGGTAATTATAGGTGTATTTTTATAATCAAAAGTTTGAAAGTTAGGGTTTAGAGTAGGAAGAGAGAGTGAATGTAAGTTACATTTACGTCATTTGACAGTAGTGGTGATAGATGGAAGTACAAGCAAAGAGTTCAAATCTTTGGGGAAAATGGATGAAGTAACTAAGGACATTAACACTTCAGTCTATTAAAACAACAGTGGGAAGCAATTTAACTCTTTCAACATTGATAGTTATTAAAGCCATAAATATATCGCATTTGATTATAAGGGAAGCAATGGCTTCAGCACCAATTTTAGGGGAACGCTGTTTTTAGGGTTAGGATGGGGACGTTCCTTCCACATGGAGAGATAATTATGGAGAAGAAGTATTGTTATCAGGACCAAGAGTAGAAGCTGTTGCACCTAATCAAAGGAGATATAGTTTGTACAACGATATGAAGTGGAAGAGGGTTATGAGTGACTGTTCACTTATTTTGCGTAATGATAAGAGAAGATTAGGGAGAATAAGTGTACTTATCTAGTGCAAGCATGAAAATTTGTTCCGGTTAAGAATTATTGGTTAAAGGGCTATGTAATTCGTAAAGTGACGCTTATAATGGAAGATTTGAAGTCTGTCGAAGCTTCCGCAGTCACCAAAGGAGGAGTAGATTACAGTAGTCACTCCAACAGTAAATAATACGCAGAGGATATCGGGAACTTTCGCACTAGAAGTAGTTAAGAGTGTCAATACATCAACTAAGTCAACTACTTTAATGGTAACTTTGGAAAGGGATTAATGATACGATGGCAATAGCAAATGTAGGAAGTATGACACCGACAACAACTTTTCTGAAATTAAAGGGGGTAGCAAGAAGGACTCAGGGGTTTATGTTACGGATGGAGAGTGCTGTCAATGATAGTACGAATAGGGTTAAAATAGGAGAGCAGATAGTGGTAGAGACAATATAGATTCATTTGAAATAGTGAAGGGTACTATCATGTAGGTACAGGATGAGGTCTTTGATTTTAAGGACAGACAAGGAGAGGTATCTGATCAGTACCGCTCGTTAGGGAAGAGAGAAACTAAATGGAGTGGTTTGATTCTTCTGTTGTGAAAATTAGAGATAGATGGGCAGGTTCCAGCAGCTCATTCTGTAAGATCAGTGAGGAATCTTGAGGGTCCATGTCTGTTGAGAATTCCAGACAAACATGTTAGAGACGGTCGCTCAACCTCTGTCAAGTATGTGTCAATCTTATGCTTTGTCATGACTGTTGTATCAGCAACAACAATCAGTAACAGATAAAATAATGTCATTGTCAAAACATTTGTTGAAGCCTAGGTTTTAGATGTTCTTGGTTAAATGAATTACCCTATTGTTATGATTTACCAGTATTAGAACCCAAATGCAGACAAGTACACCAAGCCAGAGAAGGTTTAACAGGTTTATTTAAAATGTTCAATAGTCCAGGTTTCCAATAATAGGGGAAGAGCAAGTCCAGGTTACAGGGAGGGTAACAGATCCAGGTCAGGGCAGGTGTGGTACCGTAATGTCCTAGTGTCCGTGGTGAGTCCAAAAGAGAGGTCC
This sequence comes from Coregonus clupeaformis, assembly GCF_020615455.1. Taxonomy (NCBI): domain Eukaryota; kingdom Metazoa; phylum Chordata; class Actinopteri; order Salmoniformes; family Salmonidae; genus Coregonus; species Coregonus clupeaformis. Next base: position 73,177,615 of record NC_059198.1, read on the forward strand.
GGTAGTGGAGAGCAGGATGGTGGTGGCAGGAGTGAAGCGGAGGCAGGAGTCAGGTTCCAAATATCTGTGGCACAGGAGAAAAAGTAAATAGAACAGGCCAAAACACAAAGAGCAAAAATAAACAGGTTGAGTCGGCAGCGAGACTAACATGGTCATCTTGACTATGATCTGACAATGAGTGGTAAGTTTGACCGGGTCTTAAAGGCTGAGGTGATTATGGTGAATGAGCTGCAGCTGGAACCCTGACTCCCGCACACCAGACTTCACTCCTGCAATCAAGGACAGACAGAGGGGAGGGAGAGAGCAGAGAGAGAGCTACCTAGCAGCAGTAGGCCTAACAGTACCCCCCTCTACGGACGCCACCTGGCGGCCGACGGGGTTTATCGGGATGTAACCTATGAAACTCTCGGACCAGAGCAGGATCCACAATGAAGCTCCTGGGCACCCAGGAACGTTCCTCAGGACCATAACCCTCCCAATCCACCAGGTACTGGAAACCACGACCCCGGCGGCGAACATCCAGAAGTCGCCGGACAGTGTAGACCCGGACCCCCACCCACGATCCTGGGCGGAGGAGGGGGATGAGAGGGCGGGCACAGAGGGCTAACCGACACAGGCTTAATCTGGGAAACATGAAAGGTGGAATGAACCCGTAGGGAGGCAGGAAGCTGTAGCTTAACCGCGCAGGGGTTAACAATAGACAGTATCTTGAACGGTCCTATAAAACGAGGCGCCATCTTCTTAGACTCCACCTTCAATGGAAGGTCCCGTGACTTCAGCCATACCTCTTGACCAGGAGAGTAACCGGGAGCCTGGGACCGGTGACGGTTGGCTTGCCTCTGCATGTACGCGAAGCTCGGGACAGAGCTACCCTGGCCTTCCTCCAGACCTTTGAAGCAGCGGCGCATGTGGGACTGCACCGAGGGTACCGCCAGTTCCCTCTCTTGAGAAGGGGAACAGGGGAGGTTGATAACCCAGAGCACACAGAAAAGGAGACAAACCAGAGGAAGCGTTAGTCAAGGTGTTATGAGCATATTCCACCCAGGGGAGCATGGAGCTCCATGACCCAGGGTTAGACCCTGTGACACAGCGAAGAGCGGTCTCCATCTCCTGGTTCGCTCTCTCGGCTTGCCCGTTGGTCTGGGGGTGATATCCAGAGGACAGGCTGGATGTAATGCCCAAAGCTTTACAGAAAGCTTTCCACACCTGGGAGACAAACTGGGGACCCCTGTCAGAGACAATATCCGTGGGTAGACCATGAGAGCGGAACACATGTTCAACCAAAATATCAGCCGTCTCTCTGGCAGTGGGCAGTTTAGGTAGGGCCAAAAAATGAGCGAACTTAGAAAAACGATCAATCACCGTAAGAATTACAGTCTTTCCAGACGAGGGGGGAAGTCCAGTGACAAAATCCATAGCGATATGCGACCAGGGCCGGCTGGGTATAGGTAGAGGTCGTAGATGACCAGCGCTGGCCTGGGTGGAGTTCTTACTTCGTGCACATACCGCACAAGCAGCAATGAAGGCTCGAGTGTCCGCCTCCATCGTGGCCCACCAGAACTTCCGTCGCACAAAGTCAAGGGTCCGCGAAACTCCAGGGTGACAGGTAAGGGGGAGACGAGTGAGCCCACTGAAGTACCTGGGAGCGAGCAGACTCAGGGACAAACATCCGGTTAGGAGGACCCCTCCCAGGGTCAGCTTGATGATGTTGAGCCTGTCTAACAATCCCCTCGATGTCACATGTGACGACCGCAATACTGCAGGTAGGAGGCAAAATGGGTTCAGGGTTACTACCAGTATCAACAGCCGAATGAACACGAGACAGGGCGTCAGGCTTGACGTTGCGTGACCCAGGACGGTAAGACAGAGAAAAATTGAATCTCCCAAAAAATAGTGCCCACCTGGCTTGGACGGGGGTTGAGCTGCTTCGCTGACTGGAGGTAAGCCAGATTCTTATGATCCGTCCAAACGATGAAGGGTTGTTCCGCCCCCTCCAACCAATGTCGCCACTCCTCGAGAGGCCAGCTTAACGGGCGAGCAGTTCCACGATTGCCAACATCATAATTCCTCTCTGCCTGAGAAAGTTTCCTTGAGAGAAAAGCACAGGGATGCAGTTTGTTATCTTCAGGAGAACGCTGTGACAACACCGCACCTACCCCAGTGTCGGATGCATCCACCTCCACGACAAACTGGCGGTCGGGGTCCGGCTGCATCAGAATGGGAGCCGAGGCGAAGCGATGTTTCAGTTCTTCGAACGCTGATTCGGCCCCCTTCATTCCAAGCGAACGGTCGTGAGATGGAGGTGAGAGCGGTGAGTGGCGCCGCAATGCGGCTGTAGTCCTTGATGAACCTCCTATAGAAGTTCGCAAACCCCAGAAATCGTTGAAGTTGTTTGCGGGTAGAGGGGCTGGCCAGTCCGTGACAGCAGAGATCTTAGCTGGGTCCATCCGCAACTCCCCTGAGCGATGATGTAACCCAAAAAAGAGGTCTCAGACACATGAAATTCACATTTCTCCATCTTCACAAACAGTTTGTTCTCCAACAACCTTTGCAACACCTGGCGCACATGCAGTTCATGTTCCTGGGAGGACTCTGAGAAAATCAAGATATCATCCAGATAGACAAAAACAAACCGATTCAACATGTCCCGAAGGACATCATTGACTAGTGCCTGAAAAACAGCAGGGGCATTAGACAACCCAAAAGGCATAACCAGATACTCAAAATGTCCCAAGGGTGTGTTGAAGGCAGTCTTCCATTCATCACCTTTACGAATGCGCACCAGGTGATACGCATTTCGTAGATCCAGTTTCGTAAAGATGGTAGCACCATGAAGGAGGGGAAAAGCAGAATTAATCAAAGGCAGAGAATACTTGTTCTTAATGGTGATGTTGTTAAGTCCACGGTAATCAATACAGGGTCTGAGGGTCTTATCCTTCTTAGCAACAAAAAAGAATCCCGCTCCTACAGGTGACGAGGAAGGACGCATAATACCTGCCGCCAAGGAGTCCCGAATGTAGTTCTCCATAGCCTCCGTCTCCGGCCGGGAGAGATTGTACAGGCGACTGCTGGGGAGCGGGGCTCCTGGCTGGAGGTCAATGGCACAGTCGTAAGGCCGGTGAGGAGGAAGAGAAGTAGCTCTGTGTTTGCAGAAAACGGATGCCAGGTCATGATACACGTCAGGAACATTAGAAAGATCCATGGACTCCAGTGGAGGTCGAGGCACAGTACTGGCAGGAGTCAGAGCAGAACACAAACAATTCACATGACAAAATGTGCTCCATGAAACAATTCTACCTGTCACCCAATCAATGTGTGGATTGTGTCTTATGAGCCAGGGGATACCAAGGACCAGAGGGGTCTGTGGGCAGTCGATAATATGGAATTTAATGTTCTCCTGATGATTTCCCGACACTCTAAGACAAACAGGAACAGTCTGATGGGTAATATGGGTCAACAATTGTCCATTCAGACCCTTAGCCTGCAGCGGACAGTCCATAGGAACAGTCTCCAAATCCATTTGTTGAGCCCACTCTCTATCCAAAAAGCTTTCGTCTGCACCCAGAGTCAATCAGCGCACTAACAGAGAGATTCTGGAACTGCCACTGGAGGGATGCCTGGAGCAGAATGCGGGGAGAAGAGGAAGAATCCGCTGCTCGGCTCACCAAAACTTCTCCCATTAATGATGAGCCGGCCCTTTTCCCCGGACCGAACTGGGCAGGAAGGAACGAAATGACCAGCTTCTCCACAATACAGGCAGACCCGAGCCTGAATGCGACGTGCACGCTCCTCTGAGGACAACCGTGCACCACCCACCTCCATGGCTTCGGTTCAGTGCTCCTCGTATCGACTCGGGAAGACACGGCTTTCTCCGTAGGGGAAGATGCGGGAGGAGTTTGTTGATGACAGACAGGTTGCTTGGAACTAACACTCCTCTCCCGGCGGCGCTCCCGAATCCGATTATCCAACCTGATGGTGAGTGAAATAAGATTATCCAGCGTAGGCGATTCATCATATGACACCAATTCATCTTTTTAAAGTCTCAGACAAAGCATTGATGAACACTCCTTGTAATGCCTCGTCATTCCAACCACTCACTGCTGCTAAAGTCCGAAACTCCACTGCCATCTCCGCCACACTGCGAGCCCCCTGCCGAAGAGAAAACAACCGTTTCGCAGCCTCCTTGCCTCGTACGGGGTGGTCAAAAACCTTCCTCATCTCAGTGGTGAAGGCAACGTAAGCGTTGCAAATGTCTGACTGACTCTCCCAGACCGCGGATCCCCAGGCACGAGCGGAACCGCTAGTAGAGTTGATAAGGTAGGCAATACGGGCTCTTTCTGAGGCGTAGGTGAGGGGCTGTTGTTCAAACACTAACGAGCATTGAGTCAAAAAAATCGCCACAGGTTCCCATGTTCCCGTCATAGCGCTCTGGAGCAGGAACAAAAGGCTCTCTGATCTGGGCTGAAGGGGTAGTAAGGGCAGACACTTGATTGGTGAGTAATTGAACCTGATTAAGCAGCACCTGACTGTCCTCAGCAATCGTCTTAAACAGGGTATCATGTTGGCCAAGTAAAATGCCCTGATTGGCTATGGCAGTCCAAATTTGAGTGCACTCTGGGGTGGTATCCAAGCTACTGTCTGCTGGGTTCATGATGGTCAGATCATGCTGTTATGATTTACCAGTATTAGGACCCAAATGCAGACAAGTACACCAAGCCAGAGAAGGTTTAACAGGTTTATTTAAAATGTTCAATAGTCCAGGTTTCCAATAATAGGGGAAGAGCAAGTCCAGGTTACAGGGAGGGTAACAGATCCAGGTCAGGGCAGGTGTGGTACCGTAATGTCCTAGTGTCCGTGGTGAGTCCAAAAGAGAGGTCCGGTAGTGGAGAGCAGGATGGTGGTGGCAGGAGTGAAGCGGAGGCAGGAGTCAGGTTCCAAATATCTGTGGCACAGGAGAAAAAGTAAATAGAACAGGCCAAAACACAAAGAGCAAAAATAAACAGGTTGAGTCGGCAGCGAGACTAACATGGTCATCTTGACTATGATCTGACGATGAGTGGTAAGTTTGACCGGGTCTTAAAGGCTGAGGTGATTATGGTGAATGAGCTGCAGCTGGAACCCTGACTCCCGCACACCAGACTTCACTCCTGCAATCAAGGACAGACAGAGGGGAGGGAGAGAGCAGAGAGAGAGCTACCTAGCAGCAGTAGGCCTAACACCTATGGGAATTTGTTAGATGTGAAGTAAAATCAGGTAACAGCGAACCCTGGAGTGTTTAAGGTGAAACCATTGAGGGCTAAAAGTTGTTTTGTTCTAATAAAACATATGAGGTAAGGGGTATGTTTATGGGAATATCAGATTGTGATGATTATATGATGACTTTGGATAAGCACGAACATAAGGTTAGAGAGGAGAAATATAAATGTAACTTTTTATGTTCCAGTTAGTAAGAAGAGCAGGACTTTGATGGTTAAAAGATTAGCTTTTGCCTGTCAATGTGACTATTGGGAATTTTAGAGATATTTGGAGGGTTTGTGGTGATAAAGCGTATATATTCTTACCCTATTGATGGGCAGGATGTTGTTACATGTCAACGTTGAAGCTTCCATATGAGGTTTTACCATTAAAAGAGGGGTAGCACCGGACACAGATAAATCTGAAGCTAGGTTTGAAATAGGGTGAAAAAGACATGGTGGCATGTCATAGTCTTCAAGCCTATCATTGAAGGATAAATCTAAGGGAGAAGGGGGGACTTTTTCCATGGTATGGTGTAACATTTGGGAAGATCATATTGATAATATTATTTATACTTTGAGCCCAGATAGTTCAGATATTATCACTAGGGTTATATATGCATTGAAGAATATAAGGGATGCATTTGGTATATCTGAAGGAGCGGAAGTCAGCGAAGACTTGGTTGCAAGATCAGGTAGGCCAGTAGGGGCAGTGATGGTTCAGATTTTAGTTGCAGCTTTGATAGCACTGTGTGTGAGGTTTGTAATTTGTTACTGACCTTTGAGAAAGCTATGATATTGGGATAGGTTGGAGAGTGATGCCTGGAGACAACATTCAGATGCCGGTGTTGACTGTTCCTGATCTGGATTAAGATGGACAAGTGGAACTGAATGGATAAATATCATTTTTGATGATTTGATCATTTTCCACAAAAAAAAATTCAATATTAGTGTGATTTTAGTATGATTTTATGAATCAAAGGGGGGAAATGGTTAATGTGATTCATACATAATTTATATATCATTTCTATATTCTTAGTTGATATTGATGTTCAATTTGAAAGTGTTGTTTTGCAAAAGATACTGTTTGGTCTTTTTCTTTTCTTTCAGAAGCATTTGGGGGAACATGTGGAGATTGAAATACTCAAACAAGGACAATATGAAGGGACAATATGAAAGGACAATGATTGGAGGAGATGAAACAAGGAGGGTGTGGAAAGGTTCCGATTCCATCATCAACAATCCATTGGAAGTCGAGACTACGGGGAGATGAAGTGTAGTGGACTACATTCCAGTGTCTGCAATGGAATATGGACATATTTGCATGTGTAAATACATAATTTGTGTCATATTCTTAGGTATTAATTTTTGTAGAATGATATTTGATGTTTTTGAATACATGTGAGGATCTTAGATGTTTTTGTTTATTTCGGTGAATGCTTAGGGACAGGGAGTCTAGGCAGGGAGAGGTCCACTGTAGGGTCCAATGGGTTGACCAGCCTTAGAGTGGATATTTTTTGGATAGGATTTTGTTTGCAGGGGCTTACATGTGTATTTAATTGCATCATAGTTTCAAATGCATTTACATTGTTTATGAGTTTATCTGGAGTACCGAGGTGGTTGCCTGGGGCAGAGGGACCGTGAGAGAATTTTACTGTCTTGATTGATGGATGGATATCTGAAAAGATGGCTGCCGGACAGTTTTTCGCTCTTACACTCCATAAAGATTTGTTCATATTTCATAGTAATGTATTCACACTTCATAAACAGTTATTCATATTTCATAGAAAGGTATATACACTCTAGAGAATAATGTTTTTGGTTTAATGTTAAAGATATTCAATAAGATAAATTGTTACTTGTCATAATCCTATTCTGTTTGTTTTCGAGACTGTTTAGTCTCGAAGGGGGGAAATGTTGTGTATTGGGATTATGCCTTTGTTAAATGTTTTTCTTGAAGAAATGGAATGTTGTTTATGTTAGGTCAAATGTGGCGTTTGTGGGGTGACGCCCCAGGGGAGACTGGTGATTGGCCAGAAGAGGGAGCCACCCACCTTTTTGCATTGTTTATAAGTAGGGGCTAAACGAAGAAGAAGTCAGAACGGCCATTGCAATCTGGGACGCCGTTCTCCGGATGTCATGACATCTGTCACTTATGCTGAAGCTTGTGATATGAATAAACCTTATGATCCAAGTTCAGTATGAGCGGACTCCTTTGTTTATCAGCAATAATTGCCAGCACTTACGCGATACGACACTTCTTAATATGAATACACAAGCGTTCTATAATTACACTATTCGTTTGTGTTTCTTACATCTGCAAACAGCTAGTTTGTCTTTTCTTAGCAAGTTGTGGCTAAGTCGTGTTAGCCGCTAATGCTAATCGCTAGCTAGCTAATAAATGTACTGAGTCAGACCAAACGTAGCTAGCTAATACAGCCTGGTACCAGTGGTGGTGTAGGCCAAGATCAGCATGTTGTTTGTGCAACAGGAACTTCTAAATCAGAGGAATAGGCGAAGCAATAATTTGTTAGCTACATGAAGTAGCTAAGAGTAAAAAATGGTACGTAGCCACAGTTTATAGGGTCCCCTAGGAAACACTGACCAACACTTTGGTTCCTACCCTGTCATGTCAAACAACACTGTGTTCCAAGTGGCCACTATTATCTTCTAACTATAGAATTAGAATAATAATAATTTTTTTCCATGATTCCAACAGTTCACCCAAGTGTTTTGATCTAAATCGCAAGTCAAATCACAATTGCAACATTTGGTTAAAAGTAAGGCAGAAGATGTTTTACCCATATTGTGCGGGACTACGTGGCAGTGTGGAAATGATCTCAAATGAGTGCAGGAAATGCAGAAATTTATTTTTTGGTTGAAGTTGAATTGAACACTATAAAACAATCAGAATGGAGAAAGACCCCACTGAAAATCATTTAGAATGTATGTGTTGCCACCCTAGGGTCACACACTACTCATAAAGCAAATGTATAACTTTTATTATTCAAAAACATAAAAATACTGTCAAAAAGCACCATAAATTTGAAAAATATGTGATCATAAATTTGTGATATAATATTTTTGGCCATATCGCCCAACCCTAGAAGGGGTAACAGTTTTGATTTCATTTATAATTTATCTCTCTCACGTTGCTCATTCGTCCGTTAAGAACGAACGACGTGCTACCGTTTTGTAGCATTTCTGACAATGCTAACATCTTTTACAGCCTAATCTCAGCGTTCTAACACCGGTTAGGTTGGAACGGTGACAACACAGCTGCTTGCACCATGCTGCCAGTCATGAGAAGTGTATGCTAACAAACTTAGGCTACTGTATATAGATAGCTATAAGGTGGTATTCAAGTTGAGGTTAATCAATAAATGCAAGCAGATATTTTGATTAGCTAGGTGGCTAACTAGCTAACATTACCTAGCTAATGTTAGCTTGCTTGTAAAAAATCCAGCAGCTAGCCCTCTGTAGCTAGCTAACACCAGTCAGCTGAAAGCTAGCTAGCTAATGAACAGACAAAATAAAGGTAGCTAGCCAATAACTGTGCTATTGTTTTGATTAGCTAGCTTGTTAGCTAACGTAAGGTTATACCTGTCAGATGACCGCTAACGTTGGCTAGGTAACTAACCAACAAACAAGGAAAGCTAGCTAGCTATATTTTGCCCAGTAAGGTTTTTCATATGAGGCTGAAGTAAACTGCTGATCTAGACACTTCTGTGTAATCAGAGCACAAATATGCACAAAAAAGATAGAGAACGTCCTTGGCTGCTAAGATAACCAGTTAACGTTAAAGCCCATGTTTCACTTTAAAACCCCCCAAACAATAATGACTAGTGCATATATGTATGAATCTGATATCACTTTTTTTTTTTATCCGACTTTGTAAATGTTTGATATAATTGATTACATACTTCTGGGCTGCACCATAAAAATATGAAATAGAACGGTGTCCAGGCTTGATGTAGATTCAGGTGAATACTTTCGGAAACACTGAGCCATTAATGGCAGCGTGCGAGTGTGTTTCTTTTGACAATGAAGCACTGGACTACAGCCATATTGTTTTTAACCTAGAAGGAGACCTATAGACGGGAGTAGGCAAGAAGGAGTTGTAAAGTCTGGTTTTTTCAGAGAAGTGTGGTAAGTCACTAACAGTGGAGGCTGCTGAGGGGAGAACGGCTCATAATAATGGCCGGAATGGAGCAAAGGGAATGGCAAACACCTGGCAACCGTGTGTTTGATGTATTTTGATACCATTCCATTGATTCCGCTCCAGTCATTACCACCAGCCCACTCTCCCCGATTAAGGTGCCACCAACCTCCTGTGGTCACAGAGTGAGTGTCTTTGATAACTGCCTAGTTGGTTAGCTAGCTAGCTAGATAATGAACTAACTGCAAGTATCATAAAACAATTATTATCTAACTAGCTACAGTAGCTAAATATCTGTGAGATGTAAAGCAAGCAGGATTGTAGCATGTCAGAAACAATGCATGTTGGCTAGCTAGCTCACGTTAACTAGATCACGCTAGTTAGCTAGCGAGCTAATGCCTACAGATGTAACTCTGAGGTGAAGCCTACATTCTGGATTAAGCAATAGAGTCGATTCTTCTAGAATTAATAGGGTTATCATTTAGCTAGCTAGCTACCTAGGCTAATCACCATATTTGAAGCAGTTTTGCTGCAAAATTAGCCCGGCCTCAATCACAGGTTGCATCTGGCTAAGCTAGCAGCTAACTAAAGTCAATCAATCAATCACATGTATTTACAGAAACCCAGCCTAAAACCCCAGACAGCAAGCAATGCAGATGTAGAAGCACGGTGGCTAGGAAAAACTCCCTAGAAAGGCAGAAACCTAAAGAGGAACCAGGCTCTGAGGGGTGGCCAGTCCTCTTCTGGCTGTGCCAGGTGGAGATTATAACAGTACATGGCCATTAAGGCCAGATTTTTCTCCAACATGTTCAAACGTTCATAGATGACCAGCAGGGTCAAATAATAATCACAGTGGTTGTAGAGGTTGCAACAAATCAAATCAAATCAAATTTTATTGGTCACATGCGCAGAATACAACAGGTGCAGACATTACAGTGAAATGCTTACTTACAGCCCTTAACCAACAGTGCATTTATTTTAAACAAAAAAAGTAAGAATAAAACAACAACAAAAAAAAAGTGTTGAGAAAAAAAGAGCAGAAGTAAAATAAAGTGACAGTAGGGAGGCTATATATACAGGGGGGTACCGTTGCAGAGTCAATGTGCGGGGGCACCGGCTAGTTGAGGTAGTTGAGGTAATATGTACATGTGGGTAGAGTTAAAGTGACTATGCATAAATACTTAACAGAGTAGCAGCAGCGTAAAAAGGATGGGGTGGGGGGCAGTGCAAATAGTCCGGGTAGCCATGATTAGCTGTTCAGGAGTCTTATGGCTTGGGGGTAGAAGCTGTTGAGAAGTCTTTTGGACCTAGACTTGGCACTCCGGTACCGCTTGCCGTGCGGTAGCAGAGAGAACAGTCTATGACTAGGGTGGCTGGAGTCTTTGACAATTTTGAGGGCCTTCCTCTGACAGGTCAGTACATCAGGAGTAAATGTCACTTGGCTTTTCATAGCCGGGCATTTAGAGGTTGAAATAGCAGGTGCGGTAGAGAGAGAGAGTTGAAAACAGCAGGTCAGGGACAAGGTAGCACGTCCGGTGAACAGGTCAGGGTTCCATAGCCGCAGGCAGAACAGTTGAAACTGGAGCAGCAGCACGACCAGGTGGACTGGAGACAGCCAGGAGTCATCAGGCCAGGTAGTCCTGAGGCATGGTCCTAGGGCTCAGGTCCTCCGGGAGGGGAAGGAGAGAAGGAGAGAGAGAGAATTAGAGGGAGCATACTTAATTTCACACAGGACACCGGATAAGACAGGAGAATAACACCAGATATAACAGACTGACCCTAGCCCCCAGGCACATGGACTATTGCAGCATAGATACTGGAGGCTGAGACAGGAGGGGTCGGGAGACACTGTGGCCCCGTCCGACGATACCCCCAGACAGGGCCAACCAGGCAGGATATAACCCCACCCACTTTGCCAAAGCACAGTCCCCACACCACCAGAGGGATATCAACAGACCACCAACCTACTACCCTGAGACAAGGATGAGTATAGCCCACGAAGATTTCCTCCACTGCACGAGCCCGAGGGAGCAACAAACCGGACAGGAAGATCACGTCAGTGACTCAACCCACACAAGTGACGCACCCCTCCTAGGGGTGGCATGGAAAGCACCAGTAAGCCAGTGACTCAGCCCCCGTAATAGGGTCAGAGGCAGAGAATCCCAATGGAGAGACGGGAACCGGCCAGGCAGAGACAGCAAGGGCGGTTTGTCGCTCCAGTGCCTTTAAGTTCACCTTCGCACCCCTGGGCCAGACTACACTAAATCAAAGGACCTACTGAAGAGATGAGTCTTCAGTAAAGACTTAAAGGTCGAGGCCGAGTCTGCGTCTCTCACATGGATAGGCAGGCCATTCCATAAAAATGGAGCTTTATAGGAGAAAGCCCTGCCTCCAGCTGTTTGCTTAGAAATTCTAGGGACAATAAGGAGGCCTGCATCTTGTGACCGTAGCGTATGTGTAGGTATGTACGGCAGGACCAAATCAGAGAGATAGGTAGGAGCAAGCCCATGTAATGCTTTGTAGGTTAGTAGTAAAACCTTGAAATCAGCCCTCGCCTTAACAGGAAGCCAGTGTAGAGAGGCTAGCACTGGAGTAATATGATCAAATCTGTTGGTTCTAGTTAAGATTCTAGCAGCCGCATTTAGCACTAACTGAAGTTTATTTAGTGCAGGGGTGTCAAACTCATTTTAGCTCAGGGGCCACATCTATTTATTCCCAAGTGGGCTGGACCGGAAAAATCATGGTATATATAACTTAAAAACAACAACTTCAGATTGTTTTCTTTGTTTTAATACGATCAACATACAACATAAAGCTGGAGCCTGAGGACAGTGTGTCCAAAATAGTACAAGCACAACATCACTATTAATCATAAAACACGTCAAGTTTATTTGAAAATTCTAAAGAAAAAGAACACACAAACACACAATGCCTCAGTGATTAACAGAACTGTTTCACAGATCACAGAACTATATCAGGGTGTCATTTCTCAGGCAGAAATGTAGATAAAAATAATGAAATCCTGTTCCCCAAACAAGTGCAAGAACCACAGAGTCAAGAATAGGTTAAATATGCAAATAAAATAAAATCAATTAAAAACAATAGCACATCAACATAAAAACATATAAACATAAAGCTGGAGCCTGAGGACAGTGTCCAAAAGCACAACATCACTATTAATCATAAAAAACCACAAGTTATTTGAAAGTTCTGAGGACAAAGAACACACAAACACACAATGCCTCAGTGATTAACAGAACTGTTTCACAGATCACAGAACTATATCAGGGTGTCATTTCTCAGGCAGAAATGTAGATAAAAATAATGAAATCCTGTTCCCCAAACAAGTGCCAGAACCACAGAGTCAAGAATAGGTTAAATATACAAATAAAATAAAATCAATTAAAAACAATAGCACATTAACATAAAAACATATAAACATAAAGCTGGAGCCTGAGGACAGTGTCCAAAAGCACAACATCACTATTAATCATAAAACACCTCAAGTTATTTGAAAGTTCTGAGGACAAAGAACACACAAACACACAATGCCTCAATGATTAACAGAACTGTTTCACAGATCACAGAACTATATCAGGGTGTCATTTCTCAGGCAGAAATGTAGATAAAAATAATGAAATCCTGTTCCCCAAACAAGTGCAAGAACCACAGAGTCAAGAATAGGTTAAATATACAAATAAAATAAAATCAATTAAAAACAATAGCACATCAACATAAAAACATATAAACATAAAGCTGGAGCCTGAGGACAGTGTCCAAAAGCACAACATCACTATTAATCATAAAACACCTCAAGTTATTTGAAAGTTCTGAGGACAAAGAACACACAAACACACAATGCCTCAGTGATTAACAGAACTGTTTCACAGATCACAGAACTATATCAGGGTGTCATTTCTCAGGCAGAAATGTAGATAAAAATAATGAAATCCTGTTCCCCAAACAAGTGCAAGAACCACAGAGTCAAGAATAGGTTAAATATACAAATAAAATAAAATCAATTAAAAACAATAGCACATCAACATAAAAACATATAAACATAAATCTGAAAGTGTTGCTCAAACTCCCGTAACAGTCCCGTTATTTTATCTTTGAACCGCTTCATGTCTGCCACATGTTGGGTCGCGCACACATTTTTCAGACAGGGAAATGAGCTGCATCACCACCGGCAAGTTGCGTCTCCCACAATGACAGCTTCAACTTGAAAGAACGTATGCTGTCATAATACTGTGTGACAACTTTGTTGCGCCCTTGCAGCTGTTTGTTCAAGTTAGTCAGGTGCTCTGTAACATCCACCATAAATGCAAGGTCCTGCATCCATTCTGCGGAATGAAATTCTAACACTGGTTTGCCCTTTTCTTCCATGAACTGTTCAATTTCTTCTCGTAAATCAAAGAAACGCCTCAGCACAGCACCTCGGCTTAACCATCTTACCTCAGTGTGGTATGGCAGGCCATAGATGTGGTCTTTCTCTCTGAGAAGGCTGTCAAACTGACGGTGATTCAGGCTTCTGGATCGGATGAAATTAACAGTTTGGATGACCACCTTCATGACGTTATCCATCTTTAATGACTTGCAACACAAAGCCTCCTGGTGCAAAATACAGTGAAAAGTCAAAAAATCACGTCCTCCATTTGCAGATTGCACTTTCTCTCTGAACTTTGTCACAACGCCTGCTTTTTTCCCGATCATTGAGGGCGCACCATCTGTAGCCAGGCTGACAGCGCGGGACCAGTCCACTCCGACCCTGTCCAGCGCGCCGACGAGTGCTGTAAAAATATCTGTTGTCGTTGTATCTGTCATCGGCACCAACTCCACGAACTCCTCGGTGACGGTCAATGTGTCATCAACTCCGCGGATGAAAATGGCCAGTTGTGCAACATCTGTAATGTCCGTGCTTTCATCAATTGCAACCAAAAACGCAATCAATTACTTTACTTTTTGCTTCAACTGGCTGTCCAAATCCACTGAAAGATCGGAAATCCTGTCTGCAACTGTGTTTCTTGTCAGGCTGATATTTGCAAAAGCCTGCCGCTTTTCAGGGCACACAATCTCTGCTGCCTTCATCATGCATGTTTTTACAAATTCACCCTCACTAAATGGTTTTGAAGCCACTGCGATTTCATTAGCAATGAGGTAGCTAGCTTTCACTGCAGCGTCACTGATGTCTCGGCTGTGAGTAAACACAGACTGCTGTTTCTTCAGACCCGCCAACAGTTCATTCACCTTCTCTCATCTCCGCTGTCCTTGAAAGTTGTCATATTTGTCAGCATGAAGACTCACATAGTGGCGAAGAAGGTTATATTCTTTCAGCACTGCAACATGCTCTGAACACACCAAACATACAGCTTTCCCATTCAATTCCGTGAATAAATAGGAGGATGACCATTTTTCTTGGAACACTCTGCACTCTGCGTCCACTTTTCTCTTTTTTGACAGAGACATATTGGGGCAATGAGGGTGCCAAAGCACATAATGTTAAAAGTAGAAGCCGTAATAAATATCCCGGGCAAAACAAAGTAGCTCATTGGCTGCACGTGCTTGACCTACTTGCTATGCCCCGGTATAAACAGTTTGCTTGCTTAACACAATTGCTATTGCGCCATCCAGTGGATAGATTTTTTTTTTTTTTTTTTTTTTAATCATCTCGCGGGCCGGATTAAACCCGTTTGCGGGCCTGATCCGGCCCGCGGGCCGGACGTTTGACACCCCTGATTTAGTGCTTTATCCAGAGAGTAGAGCATTGTAGTAGTCTAATGTAGAAGTGACAAAAGCATGGATTAGCTTTTCTGCATCATTTTTGGACAAAAAGTCTCGGATTCTTGCAATGTTACGAAGATGGAAAAAAGCTGTCCTTTAAATATTTTTGGATATGTTCATCAAAAGAGAGAGACAATTACTGGATGCCGGCACATCTTTCTAGCTAATTTACACGCTGAAGCTATGTTGCTCTTGGTGACCTCTGACTGTTTTATCCTAACATCGTTGGTGCCGACGTGGATAACAATATCCCTATACTCTCGCCAGTTTTAGCCTCAGCCAGCACCCATCTTCAGATTAGCCTTTACGTAGGTAGCCCTGCCCCCTGGTAAACAGTGTATGATCGCTGGATGATTCTTTTTAAGTCTAATATTGCGGGTAATGGAGTCGTCAATGACTAGGGTTTTCAATTTGTCATAACTAATAGTGGGAGGCTTCGGTGGCTCAGACCCCATAACGGGTGGAGGAGAGACCTGAGAAGGCTCGGCCTCTGACTCCGACTCGTTGCTCAATGGGGAGAACCGGTTGAAAGTAGCAGGGGCGGCAGGTAGCTTAGTGGTTAAGAGCGTTGTGCCAGTAACCGAAAGGTCGCTGGTTCTAATCCCCAAATCTGTCGATGTGCCCTTGAGCAAGGCACTTAACCCTACTTGCTCCTGCAAGTCGCTCTGGATAAGAGCATCTGCTAAATGACGTAAATGTAAAATGAAAGTCATGCCGACAGCATTTCTTTCCAGAAGCCTTGAGAAAATTGTCCGGCTGCGGGGAATGTGCGAGGGGATTTATACTACTATCTGTACTTACTGGTGGCACAGACGCTGTTTCATCCTTTCCTACACTTAAATTGTCCTTGCCTAACGACTGCATCTGAAGCTGGGCTTGCAGCACGGCTATCCTCACCATAAGGCGATAGTTTTATAGATAGATAGGTTTATATTATGAGTACAGAACAAAACACAGAACAAAGGGTCTCACTTTATGCTGTGAAGGGAGTAGTACACGGCGTTGTACGAGATCTTCAGTTTCTTGGCAATTTCTTGCATAGACTAGCCTTCATTTCTCAGAACAAAAATAGACTGACGAGTTTCAGAAGAAAGTTATTTGTTTCTGGGCATTTTGAGCCTGTAATCGAACCCACAATTGCTGATGCTCCAGATACTCAACAAGTCTCAAGAAGGCCAGTTTTATTGCTTCTTTAATCAGCACAACATTTTTCAGCTGTGCTAGCATGATCGCAAAAGGGTTTTCTAATTATCAATTAGCCTTTTAAAATGATAAACTTGGATTAGCAAACACAACGTGCCATTGGAACACAGGACTGATGGTTGCTGATAATGGGCATCTGTACGCCTATGTCGATATTGCATTCAAAATCAGTCTTTTCCAGCTACAATAGCCATTTACAACATTAACAATGTCTACAGTCGTGATCAAAAGTTTTGAGAATGACACAAATACTATTTTTCACAATGTCTGCTGCCTCAGTTTTGATGATGGCAATTTGCATATACTCCAGAATGTCATGAAGAGTGAACAGATGAATTGCAATTAATTGCAAAGTCCCTCTTTCCATGAAAATGAACTTAATCCCCCCCCAAAACATTTCCACTACATTTCAGCCCTGCCACAAAAGGACCAGCTGCGATCATGTCAGTGATTCTCTCATTAACACAGGTGAGAGTGTTGATGAGGACAAGGCTGGAGATCACTCTGTCATGCTGATTGAGTTAGAATAACAGACTGGAAGCTTTAAAAGGAGGGTGGTGCTTGAAATCATTGTTCTTCCTCTGTTAACCATGGCTGCCTGCAAGGAAACACGTGCCGTCATCATTGCTTTGCACAAAAAGGGCTTCACAGGCAAGGATAATGCTGCTAGTAAGATTGCACCTAAATCAACCATTTATCGGATCATCAAGAACTTCAAGGAGAGAGGTTCAATTGTTGTGAAGAAGGTGTCAGGGCGCCCAAGAAAGTCCAGCAAGCGCCAGGACCGTCTTCTAAAGTTGATTCAGCTGTGGGATCGGGGCACCACCAGTGCAGAGCTTGCTCAGGAATGGCAGCAGGCAGGTGTGAGTGCATCTGCACGCACAGTGAGGCAAAGACTTTTGGAGGATGTCCTGGTGACAAGAAGGGCAGCAAAGAAGGAACTTCTCTCCAGGAAAAACATCAGGGACAGACTGATATTCTGCAAAAGGTGCAGGGATTGGACTGCTGAGGACTGGGGTAAAGTCATTTTCTCTGATGAATCCCCTTTCTGATTGTTTGGGGCATCCGGAAAACACCTTGTCCGGAGAAGACAAGGTGAGTGCTACCATCAGTCCTGTGTCATGCCAACAGTAAAGCATCCTGAGACCATTCATGTGTGGGATTGCTTCTCAGCCAAGGGAGTGGGCTCACTCCCAATTTTGCCTAAGAACACAGCCATGAATAAAGAATGGTACCAACACATCCTCCGAGAGCAACTTCTCCCAACCATCCAAGAACAGTTTGGTGACGACCAATGCCTTTTCCAGCATGATGGAGCACCTTGCCATAAGGCAAAAGTGATAACTAAGTGACTCGGGGAACAAAACATCAATGTTTTGGGTCCATGGCCAGGAAACTCCCCAGACCTTAATCCCATTGAGAACTTGTGGTCAATCTTCAAGAGGCGGGTGGACAAACAAAAACCCACAAATTCTGACAAACTCCAAGCATTGATTATGCAAGAATGGGCTGCCATCAGTCAGGATGTGGCCCAGAAGTTAATTGACAGCATGCCATTGCAGAGGTCTTGAAATAGATAAACGTAATGTAATTGTCAATAAAAGCCTTTGA
Source organism: Coregonus clupeaformis (assembly GCF_020615455.1). Lineage (NCBI taxonomy): Eukaryota > Metazoa > Chordata > Actinopteri > Salmoniformes > Salmonidae > Coregonus > Coregonus clupeaformis. Next base: position 73,195,603 of record NC_059198.1, read on the forward strand.
CACTTATGGAATGCTTGTAATTATACTTCAGTATACCATAGTAACATCTGACAAAAATATCTCATAACACTGAAGCAGCGAACTTTGTGAAGACCAATACTTGTGTCATTCTCAAAACTTTTGACCACGACTGTACACTGTATTTCTGATCAATTTGGTGTTATTTTAATGGACAAAAACATTGCTTTTCTGTCGAAAACAACAACATTTCTAAGTGACCCCAAACTTTTGAACGGTAGTGTATATATTTTTTTAGCTAAACAGTTGGGGCTCTGGAACTCTAGAGCAACACATCAACAATGAGTCTGCTGGGTTATGGAACTTTAGAGCAACACATCAACAATGAGTCTGCTGGGCTATGGAACTCTAGAGCAACACATCAACAATGAGTCTGCTGGGTTATGGAACTCTAGAGCAACACATCAACAATGAGTCTGCTGGGTTATGGAACTCTAGAGCAACACATCAACAATGAGTCTGCTGGGTTATGGAACTCTAGAGCAACACATCAACAATGAGTCTGCTGGGTTATGGGAACTCTAGAGCAACACATCAACAATGAGTCTGCTGGGTTATGGAACTCTAGAGCAACACATCAACAATGAGTCTGCTGGGTTATGGAACTCTAGAGCAACACATCAACAATGAGTCTGCTGGGTTATGGGAACTCTAGAGCAACACATCAACAATGAGTCTGCTGGGTTATGGAACTCTAGAGCAACACATCAACAATGAGTCTGCTGGGTTATGGAACTCTAGAGCAACACATCAACAATGAGTCTGCTGGGTTATGGAACTCTAGAGCAACACATCAACAATGAGTCTGCTGGGTTATGGAACTCTAGAGCAACACATCAACAATGAGTCTGCTGGGTTATGGAACTCTAGAGCAACACATCAACAATGAGTCTGCTGGGTTATGGAACTCTAGAGCAACACATCAACAATGAGTCTGCTGGGTTATGGAACTCTAGAGCAACACATCAACAATGAGTCTGCTGGGTTATGGAACTCTAGAGCAACACATCAACAATGAGTCTGCTGGGTTATGGAACTCTAGAGCAACACATCAACAATGAGTCTGCTGGGTTATGGAACTCTAGAGCAACACATCAACAATGAGTCTGCTGGGTTATGGAACTCTAGAGCAACACATCAACAATGAGTCTGCTGGGTTATGGAACTCTAGAGCAACACATCAACAATGAGTCTGCTGGGTTATGGAACTCTAGAGCAACACATCAACAATGAGTCTGCTGGGTTATGGGAACTCTAGAGCAACACATCAACAATGAGTCTGCTGGGTTATGGAACTCTAGAGCAACACATCAACAATGAGTCTGCTGGGTTATGGAACTCTAGAGCAACACATCAACAGACCCTGCCACCCTGTCGGCAGCTATCCGCAGACCTTCAATGGCCACATTTTGGGGACGACCAAATGCAATAAAGTTTTGAAATAACAACTCATTTGAATTGTTTTTATTGTAAGATTACAAAATAATACCTTTTCCACAGCATGTTTGTCATGTTGGTCTTCATTTGTTTACTAACTCCTGTGAAAACATCAAGACAAATACGCTTAGATCTTTAAACAGTCTAAAATAAAGTCTCAAGTCCAGAGTGAATACATTTGTATTAATGTATATCATACAGGTGTCTCAACTAATATATATATATATTGTGATGTCACGAGAGGCTGTGTCCTGGAGGGACGTTACATCCCCCTGAGGTGGCTGCAAACCCAGACAGCTATGGCTCCATCTGCTGGTATGGTCGGGAACTCCCACCCCTCTATGGCCAATCTTCCCACGCAGCTGAAACAAATGAGGAGCTGATGAGCTGAAGGTTTGGGAAGGGAAGAGACACACTGAGGGAGTGTGTGGGGGGTGAAGAGACACAGTCTCCAACCTGGGCTCTCTGGAGGACAAGAGTGCTGCACGTCCACTTCCATGAGGAATATAAGGATTTGGAGATACTTACCTTTGGGAAATACTCACCTTTGGATATATGCACCTGTGGAAATACGTGAGAGACATTTGGAAGGACTTTTTGCTGGGTTGGCCACTAGCTGCAACGTGGACTACAGTAAGGCTGGGGAAAAGTTATCTGAGCGAGTGAGAATTATGACATTGGATGTGGAAGAGACATCCCTGAACTGTTAACCTTTAAAGAGCCACAAGAGAACAGAATTTTGTTATATTTTCGTTAATTTCCCAAGACCTATAATAAAATCCTTGTTTTGTTTGAACCTTGTCTCCTTGCACTACTTGAGCAATCCCGCTGAAAGCTGTGTAGCCTCTCGTGACGTCACAGATGGTGGAGAATACGGGCACGCTCAAGCGTTAATAGTGCATGTCAGAGGAGGATACCGAAGGTTTGATCACCCAGTTTTCCAAGTTGGCCGTAGGCTCCCCGCCCGACTGAAATGGAGGACATATTGAAAGCCCTTGTTGCTGGCCAGCAAGCCCAGATGCAAGCAAACGTGGCTCTCTTGGAGGAGCAAAAGAAAGCCAACCTTCTGAAGGCAGAGGAATTGCAGTTGCAGAGACAGAGGGTTGTCCAAAATACCCGCCCAATAAAGGCAAGTGACTTTATATCTAAGATGGGAGCTACCGATGACATTGAGGCATACCTGCATGCATTTGAGGCCACGGCCACTAGGGAAGCCTGGCCCAAGCAACAGTGGGTTGGTCTGTTAGCCCCCCTTTCTAACCGGGGAATCGCTGAATGCTGTCCGGGACCTGGGCCCTGACCAGGTTACTGACTATGATGCCCTGAAGTCTGAGATCCTCAGCAGATATGGACTCACAAAGTTTGGTATGGCCCAGCGCTTTCACAGCTGGACCTTCCAACCAGACCAACCTCCTCGGGCGCAGATGCATGAACTTGTCCGAATCGCAAGGAAATGGCTGGATCCGCAGAGGAATACAGCAGCGGCGGTGGTGGAGGCCGTTGTGGTGGATCGTTACCTACGCGCCCCTGCCTTATGAGGCAAAACGGTTCATCAGTCAACAGGCCTTGACCACGGCTGATCTGACCGTGGAAGCTGTGGAAAAGTACCAGGCCACAGCGGAGATGCTGAATGCTTCCCGAAAAGACCCCAGGAGTGCGGCCCCACCACAAATGGGAAGAACCCGTCCAAAGGACCCCAAGGTCTCGAACCCAGCCACGTCAGGACTTATCCCGGCTCCAGGGGGAGCCAGAAACCAGGCGGGTCCAAGAAGAGTACACCAGGAGGGGGAAACTCGACAGTGTTACCGGTGTGGGGAGATGGGACATATCTCCTGGCAGTGTGGGGAAACCAGCCGAGGAACCTATGCCCACTGCGGAGTCCTCCAGCTCAGCACCCACACACCGTTTTGCCTCGCTCTTGGGAGTCGTAGATGGCGGCCCAGATCGACCCCCCCACCTGCCCGGTAACTGTGAATCACCATGATGTGGAGGCCTTACTGGATTCTGGTAGCCGGGCCACCCTGGTGCGTAAGGATTTGGTGGGCCCAACGTGTCTGACCCCGGGGAAAGTCCTCCCAGTTTCCTGTGTCCATGGGGACACCAGAGAATACCCCATTACTGAACTTACAATGACCAGCACACAGGGAACCATACACACGACGGCGGGGTGGTTGATTCCCTCCCCGTCCCTGTCCTAATTGGACGAGACTGCCCAGCCTTTTACCCACTCTGGAGAGAGTCTCAGGAGAGGATAACCCGAGTACCTCGGAAACGGAGAGGCAAGACTCATCCTGGGAAGGCTCCGGTGCAATCCTCCGAATTACTCACTCCCGCCCGGGCTCTGATAGGGATGGCAGGTGCCCAGACCGACACAGAGACGGAGCTACAGAATCTGGACAAAGAACTGTCTGGTCTGAAGGGGACCGCTGAGAGGTATCGTTTGTTAAAGCAACAGTTAGACATGAAGACAGAAGAGTTAGATATCCTCCAGGCTAAACTCCAACAGAGCTCCTTCCATAAGCAACAGGAGGAGCTGGAGAGGCTGCGCAGGACCATCGAGGAGTGTGAGGAGACCCTGCGCAGTAGTAAGGAGGTCCAGAAGAAGGCAGAGGAGAAGTACAAGGTGTTGGAGAACAAGATGAAGAATGCGGAGGCAGAGAGAGAGAAGGAACTGAAAGCTGCTCAACAGAAGCTAAACTCTGCTAAAACCAAGGCTGATGCGTTCAGTAAGAAACTCAAGGAGAGACAACAGGAGGCTGAGTCCCTGGTCCTAGAGGTGGAGGAGTTGAAGAGAGAGCAGGCTGGCAAGCACCACGGCAATGCGGACGCCCTCTCCCGGCGTGATGCCTTCTTCGCTGCCTTTACCCCGACGAGGACGTCGGTCCCGAGGAGGGGGATGTGTGATGTCACGAGAGGCTGTGTCCTGGAGGGACGTTACATCCCCCTGAGGTGGCTGCAAACCCAGACAGCTATGGCTCCATCTGCTGGTATGGTCGGGGAACTCCACCCCTCTATGGCCAATCTTCCCACGCAGCTGAAACAAATGAGGAGCTGATGAGCTGAAGGTTTGGAAAGGGAAGAGACACACTGAGGGAGTGTGGGGGGGTGAAGAGACACAGTCTCCAACCTGGGCTCTCTGGAGGACAAGAGTGCTGCACGTCCACTTCCATGAGGAATATAAGGATTTGGAGATACTTACCTTTGGGAAATACTCACCTTTGGATATATGCACCTGTGGAAATACGTGAGAGACATTTGGAAGGACTTTTTGCTGGGTTGGCCACTAGCTGCAACGTGGACTACAGTAAGGCTGGGGAAAAGTTATCTGAGCGAGTGAGAATTATGACATTGGATGTGGAAGAGACATCCCTGAACTGTTAACCCTTAAAGAGCCACAAGAGAACAGAATTTTGTTATATTTTCGTTAATTTCCCAAGACCTATAATAAAATCCTTGTTTTGTTTGAACCTTGTCTCCTTGCACTACTTGAGCAATCCCGCTGAAAGCTGTGTAGCCTCTCGTGACGTCACAATATATATATATATATATATATATATATATATATATCCCAGACAAGATTAAAGAATGGGACAAAGTGAATATAAGTCGGAGCTTGCGTCCGTAGAAGTTGAATTTGAGTGCTAAATGCAAATCAATATAAAACATTTTTGACATGTGTTTTTCTGGATTTTGTTGTTGTTATTCTGTCTCTCGCTGTTCAAATAAACCTACCATTAAAATTATAGACTGATCATTTCTTTGTCAGTGGGCAAACGTACAAAATCAGCAGGGGATCAAATACTTTTTCCCCTCACTGTATGTTTATTAAAGTGTATTAAACTGCTCAGTTGGTAGAGCATGGCGTGTGCAATGCCAGGGTTGTGGGTTCGTTTCCCACGGGGGGCCAGCATGAAAAATGTATGCACTCACTAACTGTAAGTCGCTCTGGATAAGAGCGTCTACTAAATGACTAAACTGTAAATGTACATGTTGACATAACGGCTGCGAGACAGAGATGTTGACATAACGGCTGCGAGACAGAGATGTTGACATAACGGCTGCGAGACAGAGATGTTGACATAACGGCTGCGAGACAGAGATGTTGACATAACGGCTGCGAGACAGAGATGTTGACATAACGGCTGCGAGACAGAGATGTTGACATAACGGCTGCGAGACAGAGATGTTGACATAACGGCTGCGAGACAGAGATGTTGACATAACGGCTGCGAGACAGAGAGACTGTTGCCGTTACTCCCAGGTGAGGCCCTTGCTTCTGCAACCACCAACCCCAGTATTCAGTCAGGAAGCTTGACGGAGATGTCTGTCCCCATCCAGGCCCATGTCACATCTGTCCACATCCAGGCTCATGTAACAGCTGTCCCCATCCAGGCCCATGTCACAGCTGTCCCCATCCAGGCCCATGTTACAGCATGCAGTGGCCCTGATGGGGAGATGACTATAAATACATGATGTACCTTTCATCACCAAAAGACATGTTCATTTGCACATGCTGCTGAACAATTCAACCCTTTTTTTTTTGTGTCATTGATATGGAAATTCACATACAAATATTCAGTTCATAAGACTGTAATTCCTCCAGGGCCCGTATTCACAAAACGTCTTCAGAGTAGGAATAGTGAACTAGGACCTGCTACCCCTTGTCAATGTAATCATATTCATTGTGATATAAAAGGTTAAACTGATCCTAAATCAGTACTGCTACTGTGAGATGCTTTGTGAACACGGGGCCCTGCTCTGTCTGCCTGCTGCTTGTCTAGTGATCTGACTCCCCTCTCCATCTGAAATGAAACAACACCAAAACATGAATAAGAATTAGCCCTAGTCAGTCGCTCAGTTAACTAATGAAACATTCATGTCAAAATGTACACATTCAGCCAAATCATACCAAAACAACACAGCCTATTTGCAGTGAAATCAAGAAGGGGCATTTTAAAGATGAAATCAGTAATTCTATCGCCATCTACAAGGGGAGTGTTTTCTATTTATATTGTAACTTGCAGAGTGGCCCTTTAACTAGCTAGCTAACGTTAGCCAACATGAGACTGTGACGTTAGCTAACGTGTATGGACAGTTCCTGCCCCACAATATAACATACTTTCTTCCACAGAACATAGCTAGTTAACGTTAGTTATTGTTAAAAAAAATTAAAACTCTACCTAACTTCCCCTCGACAGTCCCTTCAGTTTCCCTTAAGTCCCGTTAGTTTGGCTGCTCAGCCTACCTTAGTTATCCCTCCCCCCGTCATAGCCCTGCCATTCCTAACCAATCAGAGCGCTTGGAAATCTGCACCCCGCCCCACTCAGGTCAGAGTGTTGTCGTCATCCGAAGGGAGAAGACGCATGTTTTCTGAGGGCTTTTTAATTGTCGACAGTAACACGAATGTCTGAATGTTGTGCGTGCATCGACATCTTTGTCTTTTAGAACCACAACAATAAGATTCCAAGTCATTCAGAACCACAACCATATGAACATCTTCAAATGGAAACAGGGTGTGTGTGTGTGTGTGTGTGTGTGTGTGTGTGTGTGTGTGTGTGTGTGTGGTGGTGGTGACTATCAAGAGTACAGTGATGGGCCTCAACATCATGTTCTAACCAGACAGCACTCTAGAGGACAGAACCAAACCAATCAGTTAGACGGGTGAGGGCATTCACAGCCGACCGCTCTGACGGGTGAGGGCATTCACAGCCGACCGCTCAGACGGGTGAGGGCATTCACAGCCGACCGCTCAGACGGGTGAGGGCATTCACAGCCGACCGCTCAGACGGGTGAGGGCATTCACAGCCGACCGCTCAGACGGGTGAGGGCATTCACAGCCGACCGCTCAGACGGGTGAGGGCATTCACAGCCGACCGCTCTGACGGGTGAGGGCATTCACAGCCGACCGTTCAGACGGGTGAGGACATTCACAGCCGACCGTTCAGATGGGTGAGGGCATTCACAGCCGACCGCTCAGACGGGTGAGGGCATTCACAGCCGACCGCTCTGACGGGTGAGGGCATTCACAGCCGACCGCTCAGACGGGTGAGGCCATTCACAGCCGACCGCTCAGACGGGTGAGGGCATTCACAGCCGACCGCTCAGACGGGTGAGGGCATTCACAGCCGACCGCTCAGACGGGTGAGGGCATTCACAGCCGACCGCTCAGACGGGTGAGGCCATTCACAGCCGACCGCTCTGACGGGTGAGGGCATTCACAGCCGACCGCTCAGACGGGTGAGGCCATTCACAGCCGACCGCTCTGACGGGTGAGGCCATTCACAGCCGACCGCTCAGACGGGTGAGGGCATTCACAGCCGACCGCTCAGACGGGTGAGGGCATTCACAGCCGACCGCTCAGACGGGTGAGGCCATTCACAGCCGACCGCTCAGACGGGTGAGGGCATTCACAGCCGACCGCTCAGACGGGTGAGGCCATTCACAGCCGACCGCTCAGACGGGTGAGGGCATTCACAGCCGACCGCTCAGACGGGTGAGGGCATTCACAGCCGACCGCTCAGACGGGTGAGGGCATTCACAGTCGACCGCTCAGACGGGTGAGGCCATTCACAGCCGACCGCTCAGACGGGTGAGGGCATTCACAGCCGACCGCTCAGACGGGTGAGGCCATTCACAGCCGACCGCTCAGACGGGTGAGGGCATTCACAGCCGACCGCTCAGACGGGTGAGGGCATTCACAGCCGACCGCTCAGACGGGTGAGGGCATTCACAGCCGACCGTTCAGACGGGTGAGGGCATTCACAGCCGACCGCTCAGACGGGTGAGGGCATTCACAGCCGACCGCTCAGACGGGTGAGGGCATTCACAGCCGACCGTTCAGACGGGTGAGGGCATTCACAGCCGACCGCTCAGACGGGTGAGGGCATTCACAGCCGACCGCTCAGACGGGTGAGGGCATTCACAGCCGACCGCTCAGACGGGTGAGGGCATTCACAGCCGACCGCTCAGACGGGTGAGGTCATTCACAGCCGACCGTTTTTACATGGCCCCGTCATTTCTCCAGATTTAGCGACCAATAGTTTGTACAGTTATGTTACGTTTACAACCACCACACTTTGGGAAACTGCCACGCTGCTCACGTTCATTTGCATTGCACAGACCAAGTCAGGGTAAAACGGGGTAACCAGATTTCAGACAGGAAAAACACTGCAGTTAGCTACGCTACATTTTGCTCGACTGAGAACAACCAAGACCACAACACAAACCATAGCCGAGAAAACAAATAGCTTTGTTAAGAAGCTGTAAGCTAGTTATGACCCGTATATAGCTATAGTCAATGGTTCAACCCCAAACTCACATGTAAACAGAGCCTCAGTTCAGTTGTGCAAATGCATGCTAGCATCAGCCTTTTTTTTTTCTTTAAAAAAAATAATATATATATATATACAGTGAGGGAAAAAAGTATTTGATCCCCTGCTGATTTTGTACGTTTGCCCACTGACAAAGAAATGATCAGTCTATAATTTTAATGGCAGGTTTATTTGAACAGTGAGAGACAGAATAACAACAACAAAAATCCAGATAAACGCATGTCAAAAATATTATAAATTGATTTGCATTTTAATGAGGGAAATAAGTATTTGACCCCCTCTGCAAAAACATGACTTAGTACTTGGTGGCAAAACCCTTGTTGGCAATCACAGAGGTCAGACGTTTCTTGTAGTTGGCCACCAGGTGTGCACACATCTCAGGAGGGATTTTGTCCCACTCCTCTTTGCAGATCTTCTCCAAGTCATTAAGGTTTCGAGGCTGACGTTTTTTTTCTTCAAATAGCCTAATTGACAAATAACTTGCTGTGCATAGGTCTCCCCTGAAACATGAATATTTTAGCCTTATATATATATATATATATAAACATCTCTACCATCTACCAGATAACGTCGGCTACTTCAAAGCAAGTTAACTAGACATGTTTTTATATATATATAAGGCTCAAATATTCATGTTTCAGGGGAGACCTATGCACAGCAAGTTATTTGTCAATTAGGCTATTTGAATATATATATTTTTTTATGTTGTCTTAATTACATGGCTACTGTAACGGTGCAGATTTATTTAGGCTCTACACATGTTCATCGTTGGTGTTTCAACCAGAACGCGGGAATGCCCTTTCTTTATTTTTGCACATGCGCAGTTGTACATCTCTCATAGGACATAACTGTACCAGTGTAAGAACACAATTTATAACATATTAGTCTATATGTTAATAGAGGGGAAATCCCGGCTTTCCAACGGTGCAGATCTATTTAGGCTATACAGTGCCGGTGGAAAGGCGACGACATTAATGCTCAGTTAGATAACTGCTACAAGTTATGTTTTGAATTGGCTATGCGGTTAGTCTGTTGTCTGTCATTATTTTATACCTGCTGTTGAAATGTCGCGGCTCTCTCCTCGGGCAACGGCACACACAGACGCAGCACTGAAGGGTCATTAAGATAATGAATGATATGTGTCGATTTTTAAGTGATTTATAATATTTCAAAGTGTGCCTTCGTGAATTACGTTAACAAACACGATTAAACTGATTTCCATTACTTTTTATGACATTTCAAGCTCTCATTTGACAACTCACAGACTTCCGGCAAATCAACTTGAACAAAAGCGGAATCAGGAAATGAATGACCCCACTCAATTGCTGTTCAATGCAGATCCCGCCATCATTCTGCTTCGATCAACCTTTAATGCGTGTCAATCTGGACCGGCTGTAGGCTACTTTGTTTTATAGAGGTGCTGCAAAATTAGAAGTGTCGGTAAAGCGCTCCGGACAGCTCCGGCCCAAGTCAAGCACTGTCCATATATGACGTTACGAGCGCTTATTTCAAAGAGCGCTCCGGAAGCCACGCCCCAGTGGGCAGAGATAGGCATGTTGCACTGGCACACATTTCAATATGGTGAAAAGCCTCTTATTTTACAATGGGTCCGCCGTGTTTCTGTGCAGCCTAGTTATGCTAATATATTTGAGACTAGTGTATTGCTGTTAATTTCGTCTTTGACTTAAATACTGTTATCTTTCGGTAGTTGACAGGGAAGCACGAGTCCCAGACAGTTCGCAATAGAACACACCAGAGCGGAGCCTCATTTACTACCTCAGTTATTGGGATCATCTGGTTATCACCAGTGTTTTGGAAATACTTTGAGCTCGTTGACAAAAAACAGACCATGGGACGCCTTTTTCTTGTGATCGCAGCGAAACGACTTATTTAGCTCAAATGGTGTTTTATTTTAAAAGATGCGGCCTGGCTGAGAATAGAACATTCCGTTTTCTGCCTGAGTGTGGCGCTGTCTACCGCAATTTTTTCTGCATTATCTCGTGACCAGATCAAAACGACTTATTTTACTTGAAATAAATAGTGTTTCTTTAAAAAGATGCGCATGGCTGACATGGACTGATTCCTAACCTTATTCTCCTTGTGGTTTCAATGGTTGTTGGTTATTTACCAGGTAACAACAAGTGAAAGCGAAACAAGATTGAAATAAATGGTGTTTCTTTGAAAAGATGCGCCTGGCCGACATGAACAATACATTAAGGGGAAAGGATCCACAGACACAGAGGCTGATTACCTTTCTGCACATCTCTTTATTTACAATGCTGGTTGCCATGGTTAACACAAACACAGGACATTGAAGGCTTCCTGAACTGAATCAGAAAAGTAACATAAGCAGTCATACAGCATCACAGTGAGGTCAAACAGGTGTGTGTGTGTTAGTCAGATTACCCAGTGTCCACAGCAACACTATTGATTATTCTTTACCTCCAGTGTATGTGGTGTCCTATGGTCTTAGTCTCACTAGTCTCTACTCCCAGTTTATGTGGTGTCCTATGGTCTTAGTCTCACTAGTCTCTACTCCCAGTGTATGTGGTGTCCTATGGTCTTAGTCTCACTAGTCTCTACTCCCAGTGTATGTGGTGTCCTATGGTCTTAGTCTCACTAGTCTCTACTCCCAGTGTATGTGGTGTCCTATGGTCTTAGTCTCACTAGTCTCTACTCCCAGTTTATGTGGTGTCCTATGGTCTTAGTCTCACTAGTCTCTACTCCCAGTGTATGTGGTGTCCTATGGTCTTAGTCTCACTAGTCTCTACTCCCAGTGTATGTGGTGTCCTATGGTCTCACTAGTCTCTACTCCCAGTGTATGTGGTGTCCCATGGTCTCACTAGTCTCTACTCCCAGTGTATGTGGTGTCCTATGGTCTTAGTCCCACTAGTCTCTACTCCCAGTGTATGTGGTGTCCTATGGTCTTAGTCTCACTAGTCTCTACTCCCAGTGTATGTGGTGTCCTATGGTCTCACTAGTCTCTACTCCCAGTGTATGTGGTGTCCTATGGTCTCACTAGTCTCTACTCCCAGTGTATGTGGTGTCCTATGGTCTCACTAGTCTCTACTCCCAGTGTATGTGGTGTCCTATGGTCTTAGTCTCACTAGTCTCTACTCCCAGTGTATGTGGTGTCCTATGGTCTCACTAGTCTCTACTCCCAGTGTATGTGGTGTCCCATGGTCTCACTAGTCTCTACTCCCAGTGTATGTGGTGTCCTATGGTCTTAGTCTCACTAGTCTCTACTCCCAGTGTATGTGGTGTCCTATGGTCTTAGTCTCACTAGTCTCTCCTCCCAGTGTATGTGGTGTCCTATGGTCTCACTAGTCTCTACTCCCAGTGTATGTGGTGTCCTATGGTCTTAGTCTCACTAGTCTCTACTCCCAGTGTATGTGGTGTCCTATGGTCTCACTAGTCTCTACTCCCAGTGTATGTGTTGTCCTATGGTCTTAGTCATGATCTCACTAACCCTCATCTTTTCTCTGTCTCTGACTCCCCTTCCGGAGGGCCTGAGGCTCTTGGACCGTGACTGAGGACAACCTGGCCTGACACCTGGAAGGGCCCGGCCCAATCCCACCTGGTTCCCCCGCTACCAGCCTGTTGCTGCCTCCACTGGTTCTGTCTCCCCCTCCAGTCACTGACCCACAAACCTGGATTCCATTACTTACCATGACGTCTCTGTGAAAAGCCAAATGACCATAGGGTCTTGAAGTGTTAGTACATTCTCTGTAGTCATTATGGATATTGTCTGAGCCTGCTGGCCGTGTAATACAGGCATTGCTCTTTCATTATTGAAATGGTGAATAAAATAAGACTATGCTTTCAATTGAGACACAATGAAGACATTGTCAGATTAAATGTGTGTTTTTGTTCGGTCTGTATTTCTGTATTACAGCAAGTCAAATAAAGATTGGTGCCAACTGGAAGCGTGACTTTTTCCCCCCCATTGATTTCCTAAGGCGGAGGTACTTTGTCAGTTATTCCATACCAAGGCTAGATGGGGCTGAATAGCAACTAGTTCATCTCATTGGTACATGACTGTTCAGTCTGCTGAATATTTCATCAATGAAAATATGGATTTCTTGGCTGAATAAAGGTTTTATTAAACGTTCAAAAAGGGGAGACACACATACACAATAAAGGGAGTTCATCACATTCAGTCATTGACACAAAAAATTAAAAAAGCAATTTACCGCATCAATTACAGTCACAGCCTCTCCCCTTCATCTGATTAACGTTGACACAATTACAGTCACAGCCTCTCCCCTTCATCTGATTAACGTTGACACAATTACAGTCACAGCCTCTCCCCTTCATCTGATTAACGTTGACACAATTACAGTCACAGCCTCTCCCCTTCATCTGATTAACGTTGACACAATTACAGTCACAGCCTCTCCCCTTCATCTGATTAACGTTGACACAATTACAGTCACAGCCTCTCCCCATCATCTGATTAACATTGACATTTTAGTCATTTACCAGACGCTCTCATCCAGAGCCACTTACAGTTAGTGAGTGCATACATGTTTCATACTTAACTGGGGCAATGGGATGGAGAAATGGTTTACAGCAGGCAGGGTAGGGGCTGAACAGGAGGAAAGAGATGGAGAAATGGTTTACAGCAGGCAGGGTAGGGGCTCAACAGGAGGAATGAGATGGAGAAATGGTTTACAGCAGGCAGGGTAGGGGCTCAACAGGAGGAATGAGATGGAGAAATGGTTTACAGCAGGCAGGGTAGGGGCTCAACAGGAGGAATGAGATGGAGAAATGGTTTACAGCTGGCAGGGTGGGGCTCAACAGGAGGAATGAGATGGAGAAATGGTTTACAGCTGGCAGGGTAGGGGGCTCAACAGGAGGAATGAGATGGAGAAATGGTTTAGAGCAGGCAGGGTAGGGGGCTCAACAGGAGGAATGAGATGGAGAAATGGTTTACAGCAGGCAGGGTAGGGGCTCAACAGGAGGAATGAGATGGAGAAATGGTTTAGAGCAGGCAGGGTGGGGGCTCAACAGGAGGAATGAGATGGAGAAATGGTTTACAGCAGGCAGGGTAGGGGCTCAACAGGAGGAATGAGATGGAGAAATGGTTTACAGCAGGCAGGGTAGGGGCTCAACAGGAGGAATGAGATGGAGAAATGGTTTACAGCAGGCAGGGTAGGGGCTCAACAGGAGGAATGAGATGGAGAAATGGTTTACAGCAGGCAGGGTAGGGGCTCAACAGGAGGAATGAGATGGAGAAATGGTTTACAGCAGGCAGGGTAGGGGCTCAACAGGAGGAATGAGATGGAGAAATGGTTTACAGCAGGCAGGGTAGGGGCTCAACAGGAGGAATGAGATGGAGAAATGGTTTACAGCAGGCAGGGTAGGGGCTCAACAGGAGGAATGAGATGGAGAAATGGTTTCCAGCAGGCAGGGTAGGGGCTCAACAGGAGGAATGAGATGGAGAAATGGTTTACAGCAGGCAGGGTAGGGGCTCAACAGGAGGAATGAGATGGAGAAATGGTTTACAGCAGGCAGGGTAGGGGCTCAACAGGAGGAATGAGATGGAGAAATGGTTTACACCAGGCAGGATAGGGGCTCAACAGGAGGAATGAGATGGAGAAATGGTTTACAGCAGGCAGGGTAGGGGCTCAACAGGAGGAATGGGTCCTAAAGGTCTCCCTAATGGATCCAGAGCTGGTTAATTATGGGCTCAACAGGAGGAATGAGTCCTAAAGGTCTCCCTAATGGATCCAGAGCTGGTTAATTATGGGCTCAACAGGAGGAATGAGTCCTAAAGGTCTCCCTAATGGATCCAGAGGTGGTTAATTATGGGCTCAACAGGAGGAATGGGTCCTAAAGGTCTCCCTAATGGATCCAGAGCTGGTTAATTATGGGCTCAACAGGAGGAATGAGTCCTAAAGGTCTCCCTAATGGATCCAGAGCTGGTTAATTATGGGCTCAACAGGAGGAATGGGTCCTAAAGGTCTCCCTAATGGATCCAGAGCTGGTTAATTATGGACTCAACAGGAGGAATGGGTCCTAAAGGTCTCCCTAATGGATCCAGAGCTGGTTAATTATGGGCTCAACAGGAGGAATGGGTCCTAAAGGTCTCCCTAATGGATCCAGAGCTGGTTAATTATGGGCTCAACAGGAGGAATGGGTCCTAAAGGCCTCCCTAATGGATCCAGAGCTGGTTAATTATGGGCTCAACAGGAGGAATGAGTCCTAAAGGTCTCCCTAATGGATCCAGAGCTGGTTAATTATGGGCTCAACAGGAGGAATGAGTCCTAAAGGTCTCCCTAATGGATCCAGAGCTGGTTAATTATGGGCTCAACAGGAGGAATGAGTCCTAAAGGTCTCCCTAATGGATCCAGAGCTGGTTAATTATGGGCTCAACAGGAGGAATGATTCCTAAAGGTCTCCCTAATGGATCCAGAGCTGGTTAATTATGGGCTCAACAGGAGGAATGGGTCCTAAAGGTCTCCCCTAATGGATCCAGAGCTGGTTAATTATGGGCTCAACAGGAGGAATGGGTCCTAAAGGTCTCCCCTAATGGATCCAGAGCTGGTTAATTATGGGCTCAACAGGAGGAATGGGTCCTAAAGGTCTCCCTAATGGATCCAGAGCTGGTTAATTATGGGCTCAACAGGAGGAATGAGTCCTAAAGGTCTCCCTAATGGATCCAGAGCTGGTTAATTATGGGCTCAACAGGAGGAATGAGTCCTAAAGGCCTCCCTAATGGATCCAGAGCTGGTTAATTATGGGCTCAACAGGAGGAATGAGTCCTAAAGGTATCCCTAATGGATCCAGAGCTGGTTAATTATGGGCTCAACAGGAGGAATGAGTCCTAAAGGCCTCCCTAATGGATCCAGAGCTGGTTAATTATGGGCTCAACAGGAGGAATGGGTCCTAAAGGTCTCCCTAATGGATCCAGAGCTGGTTAATTATGGGCTCAACAGGAGGAATGAGTCCTAAAGGCCTCCCTAATGGATCCAGAGCTGGTTAATTATGGGCTCAACAGGAGGAATGGGTCCTAAAGGTCTCCCTAATGGATCCAGAGCTGGTTAATTATGGGCTCAACAGGAGGAATGAGTCCTAAAGGCCACCCTAATGGATCCAGAGCTGGTTAATTATGGGCTCAACAGGAGGAATGAGTCCTAAAGGCCTCCCTAATGGATCCAGAGCTGGTTAATTATGGGCTCAACAGGAGGAATGGGTCCTAAAGGTCTCCCTAATGGATCCAGAGCTGGTTAATTATGGGCTCAACAGGAGGAATGAGTCCTAAAGGTCTCCCTAATGGATCCAGAGCTGGTTAATTATGGGCTCAACAGGAGGAATGGGTCCTAAAGGTCTCCCTAATGGATCCAGAGCTGGTTAATTATGGGCTCAACAGGAGGAATGGGTCCTAAAGGTCTCCCTAATGGATCCAGAGCTGGTTAATTATGGGCTCAACAGGAGGAATGAGTCCTAAAGGTCTCCCTAATGGATCCAGAGCTGGTTAATTATGGGCTCAACAGGAGGAATGAGTCCTAAAGGTCTCCCTAATGGATCCAGAGCTGGTTAATTATGGGCTCAACAGGAGGAATGGGTCCTAAAGGTCTCCCTAATGGATCCAGAGCTGGTTAATTATGGATTTCACTACTACTTACTACTGCAGCATCTTGTGTCAATTATCTGCCCTTTTATGGAATACCTTTTTTACTACGGACTCAAAAGGTGTCTGTGGCCGTTAACATTGGACTGCATATCCATTGTCCTTCTCTCAAAGTCTGTGCCCGTTAACATTGGACTGCATATCCATTGTCCTTCTCACAAAGTCTGTGCCCGTTAACATTGGACTGAATATCCATTGTCCTTCTCCCAAAGTGTGTGGCCGTTAACATTGGGCTGGATATCCATTGTCCTTCTCCCAAAGTGTGTGACCGTTATCATTGGACTGCATATCCATTGTCCTTCTCCCAAAGTGTGTGACCGTTATCATTGGACTGCATATCCATTGTCCTTCTCCCAAAGTGTCGACTCATTTCTTCTCATCTCAGGGATGTAACCATGACGACGACGACAACAACACAATACATATAAAAATCATGTGGATAGCGTGAAAGGGGTAGATTTATGTAATCTAGTCTTCTGGAGATTTTATTGACTCTTTACTTTATTTAGTCAGATCAGTGCGAACAATTCCCGTTCTTAACGCGGGTATAATACAGGGTAATTACTGTGCTTGTCTGTCGCGTTCGTTGTATAAATGGTCGGACCAAGGTGCAGCGTGGTATGCGTACATAGTCCTTTATAAATAAACACTTGACAAAATCACAAACTCCAACAGACCGTGAAGTTCAAACGCTAACAGCAACAAGCCTAAAAAAAAAAAAAACGAAACAAGATCCCCACAACATAGGTAGGCAAAATGGCTGCCTAAGTATGATCCCCAGTCAGAGACAACGATCGACAGCTGCCTCTGATTGGGAACCACAACCCGGCCAAACCATAGAAATATATGACATAGAATTCCCACCCCTGACCAACTCAACTGGAGATCTCAACGGCAGGGCGTGACATCGTCAGCAACAGCACTACCGGTGTTCCCCACGTCTATTGTACTATTCCACTTCTTCCCAGTGTCGCCAGTGTAATCACATATTTGGAAATCTGATATGCCTACTTGTGTGTTTTGAAGATGAATTATATGAGGCTGTGTATTTTTTTGCGGCCATTCATGGACTGTTTTCAATAAGTCATACAAATAAGCATTGGATGTGAAATACTCCAAGAAACAAATATAGTTTTTGACGTGCACATGCTAGGCAGAGACGGTAGGGAGACTCACAACTCATAAAGGCATCATATTGTGTCTATGTAGAGGAAGATGACGGTGAGGATATTCAACTAGTAGGCATAAACCACCTGAATATTGATATTCATTAGATTTTTCTTGAAGGTTGGGTGATTTTGATAAATGAATTGTTATATGACGAGAACATTTTCAAACACCCGGCACTTGGGAAACATAGCTCAGGGGTGGCCAACCCTGCTGGAGAGCAAGCAGGATTTTCTTCCAGACCTATTTTAAAGAGAGTTCACCCTAATTACAAAATATAAAATGTTTGTGTCCTTACCTTGAAAGTAGTCTATGGACAAGCAGACTGCAATCTATAATTTGGTTACCCACTGCCATCAACCATTAATATTAACATTTCCTATGCAGAGCCTTGGTGTAGTGGTAACACTCCCCAGCACGTGTCGCATACAACTTTCCACATTAGAACAGGGATCAATCCCTGCTTCCAACCTTCCCACTGTTTCTCCCTTTCCACCTGAGAACAGGGACCAATCCCTGCTTCCAACCTTCCCACTGTTTCTCCCTTTCCACCTGAGAACAGGGACCAATCCCTGCTTCCAACCTTCCCACTGTTTCCACCTGAGAACAGGGACCAATCCCTGCTTCCAACCTTCCCACTGTTTCTCCCTTTCCACCTGAGAACAGGGACCAATCCCTGCTTCCAACCTTCCCACTGTTTCTAGCATTTGTCGGTCTACCTATATCATTTAATTACTGTCTGAATAAAGCGTCAAACCACCTAAAAAACATTAGCATACTTTACATTTAATTCCCAAAAAGTCTCAAAGTAAAAAAGTAGTCACATTTTTTGTATTCATTTAGTGTTCAAAACATCCTGAATACAGCTGATTGGTCATATGCCTAAGCCATGTCGAAATACGTAAAACAGGAAATTAGCTTTAAAACAGTAATTGTGCCCTCTGGCACAGTCAAAACAAACAGTCAAAGCTTTAAAACAGTCAACCCCCCCGTGTAGGGATTGTGCCAGAGGGCAATACAATTCACACAGTAAATCTCACTCCAAGCTTTTCTAAAAATAAAAAATAAAGGTCAGCCCTGAGAAAATGACATGCTCGCTAACTTGTTTAGCTACTTGATGAAATGAATCTGTTTCCAACAAATCAACTGTTTTAGACTGTTTGTATTTGAACCAAGCAAGAGGAAACAAACGACCCAGAATAGTTTTGGAACAAACACTTCAGGACTGTCCGTTAAAATGATCTGTCGAAATCAGCGTTTTAAGAACAGGGTTCGTATTTGTAAAGGCTAGAAGTACCGCATGTGTATCTGAAGGTTGGATACATTTTGACAATTATTAATTTATAGTTTTGACAATCCCCATCCCCGACACACACACTTATGTATATTTATTAGGCGGCTCTTGAAAGAGGCCTTTGGGTTGGTGGAGTGGCAGGCGAGTGGCAGTGAGTGGGGTGGCCTTTGGGTTGGTGGAGTGGCAGGCGAGTGGCAGTGAGTGGGGTGGCCTTTGGGTTGGTGGAGTGGCAGGCGAGTGGCAGTGAGTGGGGTGGCCTTTGGGTTGGTGGAGTGGCAGGCGAGTGGCAGTGAGTGTGGTGGTGTGTACTACTGTGTGTGTCTCGCTAGAACGGGAGGAAAGACCAGCTCTCAGACTCTCAAGGAAGAGGTCTTTGCCCTCATCTGTAGAGATGCAATCCAATCGCCACAGTGCTTTATGGCAGATTGGGGGGATTGTGGGAATGTGCCTGTCACGGAGAAATGCAAGCTGGCCCATGTGGAACTGACAAACAACTCATGGCAATTCAAATTCACGCAGTAAACACGCTACTTCGCACACTGTCAATATTTAAAAATGTATGTTCTGTTCCAAATCTGTGAGTTCTCCCACCTGTTTTCCTATTTATAAATGAGGATGTTGGACAGCTGTGTTCAGCATTACTTAGGACATTTATAGCTGAGGTTTTTCTATTCAAGGGTTTAGAGCACCTATCCACTTTCAGATTTGTAAATATGTCTATAATTTATCTTAAGAGTTTTGTACTTGTCTAATGACTTTGTATTTTTCCAGATGTTTCTCAGCCGTTGGTCATTTATTTACAGTGGTTGGTTGAATCAGGAGTTACCAAAGTTGCTCTTGACGATCTACAAGGTTATGCAGGCTGTTCGTCAAGCCCAGTGGTACCACACCTGGTTCTACCACTCAGCTGTTCGTCAAGCCCAGTGGTACCACACCTGGTTCTACCACTCAGCTGTTCGTCAAGCCCAGTGGTACCACACCTGGTTCTACCACTCAGCTGTTCGTCAAGCCCAGTGGTACCACACCTGGTTCTACCACTCAGCTGATCGTCAAGCCCAGTGGTACCACACCTGATTCTACCACTCAGCTATTCATCAAGCCCAGTGGTACCACACCTGGTTCTACCACTCAGCTATTCATCAAGCCCAGTGGTACCACACCTGGTTCTACTACTCAGCTGTTCGTCAAGCCCAGCGGTACCACACCTGGTTCTACCACTCAGCTGTTCGTCAAGCCCAGCGGTACCACACCTGGTTCTACCACTCAGCTGTTCGTCAAGCCCAGCGGTACCACACCTGGTTCTACCACTCAGCTGTTCGTCAAGCCCAGCGGTACCACACCTGGTTCTACCACTCAGCTGTTCGTCAAGCCCAGTGGTACCACACCTGGTTCTACCACTCAGCTGTTCGTCAAGCCCAGTGGTACCACACCTGGTTCTACCACTCAGCTGTTCGTCAAGCCCAGTGGTACCACACCTGGTTCTACCACTCAGCTGTTCGTCAAGCCCAGTGGTACCACACCTGATTCTACCACTCAGCTGACCTCAAGACCTCAGCTGTTCAAGACCTCAGCTGTTCATCGAGACCATGAATAGTCCAACAGAGCTGTTGCCAGATAATTGAATGTTAATTTCCCTACCATAAGACGCCTCCAACGTCATTTTAGAGAATTTGGCAGTACGTCCAACCGGCATCGCAACCACAGACCACGTGTAACCACGCCAGCCCAGGACTTCCGCATCTGGCTTCTTCACCAGTGGGATCGTCTGAGACCAGCCACCCAGACAGCTGATGAAACTGTGGGATTGCACAACCAAAGAATTTCTGCACAAACTGTCAGAAACCGTCTCAGGGACGCTCATCTGCATACTCGTCATCCTCACCAGGGTCTTGACATGACCGCAGTTTGGCGTCATAACCGACTTCAGTGGGCAAATGCTCACCTTCAATGGCCACAGCTATGCTGGAGAAGTGTGCTCTTCACGGATGAATCCCGGTTTTCAACTGTACCGGGCAGATGGCAGACTATGGTGTCCTGTGGGTGAGGGGTTTCCTGATGTCAACGTTGTGAACAGAGTGCCCCATGGTGGTGGTGGGGTTATGGTATGGGCAAGCATAAGCTACAGACAACGAACACAATTGCATTTTATCAATGGCAATTTCAATGCACAGAGATACCGTGATGAGATCCTGAGGCCCATTGTCACTCCATTCATCCACCGCCATCACCTCATGTTTCGGCATGATAATGCACAGCATCATGTTGCAAGGATCTGTACACAATTTCTGGAAGCTGAAAATGTTCCAGTTCTTCCATGGCCTGCATAGTCCCCAGACATGTCACCCATTGAGCATGTTTGGGATGCTCTGGATCGACGTGTACGACAGCGTGTTCCAGTTCCCGCCAATATCCAGCAACTTCGCACAGTCATTGATGAGGAGTGGGACAACATTCCACAGGCCGCAACCAACAGCCTGATCAACTCTATGCGAAGGAGATGTGTTGCGTTGCACGAGGCAAATGGTGGCCACACCAGATACTGACTGGTTACTCTGATCCACGCCCCTACCTTTAAAAAAAAATCTGTGTTCCCAGTCATGTGAAATCCATTAGATTAGGGCCGAATTTATTTATTTCAATTGACTGATTTCCTTATATGCAATGTTGCGTTTATATTTTTGTTCAGCATAAGAATAGAAGCAAAGGTTGCTTTGATTGAAATTCAAAAAAGCATGAAAAGGATTAATAGGATAATGTCTTACTGTGGTGTGTGAAGAATCCCGAGTGGCGCAGTGGTCTAAGGCACTGCATCGCAGTGCTAGCTGTGCCACTAGAGATCCTGGTTCGAATCCAGGCTCTGTCGTAGCCGGCCGCGACCGGGAGACCCATGGGGCGGCACGCAATTGGTCCAGGGTAGGGGAGGGAATGGCCGGCAGGGATGTAGCTCAGTTGATAGAGCATGGTGTTTGCAACGCCAGGGTTGTGGGTTCGATTCCCACAGGGGGTAGGAAAAAAATAAATAATGTATGCATTCACTAACTGTAAGTCGCTCTGGATAAGAGCGTCTGCTAAATGACTAAAATGTAAATGTAAGAATCCAATACTTTATCTTGTATGCGGTACAAATCATATTAATGTGGAAGCACCTCCTCTAAGACTATGAATCAGGCTTTTTGAGAAGGTTTGAATCCTAAGCAACCTGCCTACACATAGTTTGAAGTACAATACCAACATAGCTACTGTAGTAGGTCAAAGCTGTGTGCTGGGAAAACCTTGGTAGAGCATGGGGTGGAATAGGCATTGTGGTGCTGTTCCCCGTGTAGCTCAGTTGGTAGAGCATGGCGTTTGCAACGCCAGGGTTGTGGGTTCGATTCCCACGGGGGGCCAGTATGAAAAATTTATGTACTCACTAACTGTAAGTCGCTCTGGATAAAAGCGTCTGTTAAATGATGCAAATGTACGTATAAATATGTGCTCATGTGAATTTCCTATCTTTTTTTTCAGCTTCAGAATGATGCCTATTCTCACTCAACGTAGTTTTTGTTTTTAATAAGTTACAAACACACACAAATATACATGAGAACAATTAATATTGTAACGACCCTGTATTGTGTTCTGTGTTCATGGATGTTTTATCGTTCTCATGGGTACTAGCAGGGGTTAAATATGCCGGGACAGATGGAAAGGTTGGGGGTATGATGGGTAATCCCGCGGGATTTTGGGAATGATTAAATAGGGGTTACGGTCTCATATCTCTCTCTTCGGTTCGGGACCCTTGATTTGACATGTTCTATTTGTGTATGTTCGAGGTTTAGCGGCGTGGGTTGTGGCCTGAACAATAGCCCATTTAGGAATAAACCTGTGTTCTGCCTGTACACCTGGTGCCCGTCTCTCTTTTACTTTATGACCCAGCTGGGTCATTACATTGGTGTCAGAAGTGCTTTCGAACGACGGGATAGATCGAGATTAGGCGAGTTAGCTGTTTCAGTATAGGCCGTGGTTAGCTTTAGCGTGACTCGCATCTACGGTCAGGATGATCGGGGCGAGGCGGAAAGTTAAGGAAGAGTCGGACAAAGTGGCCGTTGGGGGCTCGGGTGTACCCGGTCGGGAGGGTCAGGCGAGGACGGCTGTAGAAGAGCTGGAGAGCCACATGGCGGGAGTTAAATTGTCAGTCAGCAAGATGGCAGAACGGGCGGGTTTTCCTTCAAACCGCTCGACCAGAACAGACGTCACGGCGACGGAGATATCGACGTCACCGCGTGCGGAAATGGCTGGACCTCCTTATGTAAACAGAGATGGCAGCGCCCTATTGCCATTAGCCACGGTAGCGGCTAAACTTCCAAAGTTCAATGGACAAGGTAAATGGGAAGTTTTTTTCACTCAATTCGAGTTGTTGGCTAGAGCCGGGAGGTGGTCTGACGAGACGAAAGGGTTACAGCTTGCCCTGAGCCTGTCAGAGGAGGCGTCGGAATGCCTGCTAACGCTAGCCCCGGACGAGAGGGGCGACTACGGTGCGCTAGTGGAGGCATTGGGGGGCCGTTTCGGCAGCGATGCACAGCCCAACATGCTGCGGATTGAAAAAAAAAAAAAAAAGAGACTTCAGGGGGAATCATTAAAGGCGTTGGCAAGTGATATTCTGAGCCTGACCAGGCGGGCTTATGCAAATATGTCGATTGGGGTGCAAGACGAGCTGGCACGGGACAGTTTCATTAGAGCGCTCTCCTCCACCGAACTGGGTAAGCATGTGCAGATGTCGGACCCAGCATCTCTGCGGGCTGCAGTGGAGATAGCCAGGAAGAGGGAGCTGATCTGGGGTGAGGGAGTGAGAGTGGAAGTTGCCAGTCAACCAGAGGTGAGAGCAGCGGCGGCCGGGGTGCTGGGGGTCACCAAACCAGAGTGGGTCGACGAGTTGGGAGGGTTAGTCAAGACCGCTTCGCTTGTCATTGAGAAGGGCTCCAGACAACATCGCAGTGTCAGCTCAACTTCCATTGTCTGCTGGGGTTGTGGCCAGACTGGCCACATTCAGCGGGAGTGTGGCAGATTCTCCAGTCAACAGGGAAACGACAGCGGGTTCTCGCGCAGGGGGCAGCGCGGGCCCATTCCTCCGCCCCGAACCCACAGTAAGCAGAAGATGTACCCAGCAGTGCAGGCAAGAGGGTGGGGACCTGCTTCCCCAGGGTGTAGCGGCCACCGTGTTTCCTAGTCCGGTAGTTGTGGTGGGACGTACCACCATTGGGGACTTCTGCAATGTCATCGTCAAGGTAGAGGGGGTGGAATGTTTGGCCCTGGTCGACACGGGCTCTACAGTAACCCTGGTGAGACCAGACATACTACCTGTTGGGGGTGCGGGTGGAGCCGACCTTTGTCCAGCTACGGACTGTCACGGGGAGCTAGCCCCCATGTTAGGGAAGTGTCGGGTGTCTGTGACTGTGGGGGGGAGAACTGTGGGGTGTCCGGTGTGGGTAGCAGCGGTACAGGACCCCCTGTATACTAGGAATGGACTTTTTGAAAAGCTGTGGGGCTCAGTTGGACTTAGCTTCGGGCACTTTGAGGCTGTCGGGGGGGGCCCACAGTGGGAATGTCGCCTACGGGAGGGCCAGCAGGGGGCAGGGCTGTCCCTCCGTCTTCCTCCAAGCTTGCCGAAACTCCACTGGTCGTCCCGGCTGCTCCCTTGGTCGTTGTTCCATCCCAGCAGCTGTCTCCGGCGGCAACGACCTTCACTCCCCATAATGGTGCAAGCACAGGCATCCCAGTAGCCCAAAACACACTGGCTCCTTCACCCCATCAGCCCGACGGGGGAAGGAGGAAGTTATCGACGCCGTTGAGGCTGTGTGGCTGAAAAACTGTCAAGGTCTGGACGAGGGACAACAGAGACAATTAAAGCAGCTGCTGTTTGACTTTAAAGATAGCTTCGCTTGGGGGAAGATGAGGTAGGGCAAACGCACCTGGTTCAGCACGACATCGACACTGGGGACAACCAACCCATTAAAATTCGGCCCCGTCGCATTCCCCTTGCCAAGAGGGAAGCAGCAGCCACAGCTATTGCTGACATGTTGCGGGCCGATTTCATTGAGCCATCAGACAGCCCGTGGTCCGCGCCGGTCGTCATGGTGCCTAAGAAAGGGGGTAAACTTAGGTTTTGTGCGGACTACAGGGGCCTAAATTCTGTCACCATTAAAGACTCTTACCCCATACCGAGGATCGATGAGTCGCTAGACCACGTCAGAGGGTCCTCGTGGTTCTCTTCCCTTGATCTGCGCAGTGGCTACTGGCAGGTGCCCCTCTCGCCTGGGGCACGTGAAAACGGCCTTCTCCACGGATAGGGGCCATTGGCAGTTCAAGGTGCTGTGCTTCGGGCTTTGTAATGCTCCTGCCACCTTTGAGAGGCTCATGGACAGAGTGCTGGCGGGGGGTTCCGAGAGACGAGTGTGTCGTGTACCTAGACGACATATTGGTACACGGCACGTCGTTTGAGGGGGCACTGGGGGGCACTTAGGCGAGTGCTGGAGAGGATCTCGGGGCGGGGCTAAAATTACACCCGGAAAAGTGCCATTTCATGCAAAGGGAGTTGGCGTTCCTGGGTCATCAGCTGGGTGGTGAGGGTATCAGCACGTTGCCAGACAAAGTGGAGGCTGTGAGGGGGTGGCCAATTCCAAAGGAAAAAAAAAGAGGTTAAGAGCTTCCTGGGTCTGGCATCCTACTATCGTAGGTTTGTGAAAGGGTTTGCGGGGATAGCAGCTCCTTTGAACCACCTTCTCAAGAAGGACACTGTCTTTCAGTGGACCGAAGAGCACCAGCGGGCGTTTGAGGCCCTCAAACGTGCCCTGGTGGAGGCCCCTGTCCTGTCCTCACCAGACCCAAACCGTCCGTTTATTCTGGACACCGATGCAAGCAATGAGGGCTTGGGGGCCGTGCTGGCTCAGCGTGGTTCTGACGGGGAGCACGTAGTAGCTTATTACAGCAGAACTTTTGATAAGGCTGAAAACGCTACTGCGTGACAAGGAGGGGAGCTTTTGGCTGTCGTGGCAGCAGTACGCCATTTCAAGTACTACCTGGGGGCCTGCCGTTTGTGGTGCGGACGGATCACTCCGCCCTGCAGTGGCTTCTCTCCTTCAAGGAGCCAGAGGGTCAGATCGCCCGCTGGTTGGAGGAGCTGCAACCCTACGACTTCCAGGTGGAGCACAGGGCCGGCCTTCGCCACAGCAATGCAGACGCCTTGTCCCGCCGCCCGTGTGCTGAGGACGGCTGTGGGTACTGCGCCAAACGGGTGGAGCGAGAGAGGGAACTGTGCATGGAGGAGGGAGTCACCGCCACGGTGAGTCAGCTGAGGGTGACAGAGTGCCGGGAGCTTGAGGCTGTGGACGTCGGGGAGTGGAGGCGTCGCCAGGAGGAGGACGCAGAGCTGCGTCCTGTGCTGGGGTGGGTGGAAGAGAGAAGACGACCGCCATGGGGGAAGTAGCCCCTCTATCACCAGTCACCAAAGGACTCTGGGCTAAATTCTCAGTCCTTAGAGTGGCTGAGGGAGTGCTCCAGAGGGGTGGAAAAAGCCAGCTACTGGAGAAATGACGTGGCAGGTAGTGGTTCCCAAAAGGCTGCAAGGGGAGCGTGTTACAGCAGCTTCACGGGGGAGTAGGCGCAGGGCATTTTGGGGTCTCCAAAACGTTAAAGCGCGTACGTAAAGGCTTCTATTGGGCCAGGCACAGGAGGGATGTGGAGGACTTTTGCAGGCAGTGCGATGAGTGTGCTGCTAAGAAAGGACCTCCAGGTCAGTCACACGCCCTCCTACAACAATTCCCAGTAGGGGAGCCCATGGAGAGACTGGGGGTAGACATAGTTGGACCGTTTCCAATCACAGACAGCGGTAACAGGTGGATTCTAACTGCTATGGACTACTTCACCAAGTGGCCAGAGGCTTACGCTCTCCCAGACCAGGAGGCAGAAACAGTAGCTGATGCATTGGTAGGGGGAATAATCAGTCGGTTCGGGGTGCCACAGTCTATACACAGCGACCAGGGGGAGAAACTTTGAGTCACGGGTGTTCTCAGAGTTGTGTAGACGGTTAGGCGCGGAGAAGACGCGCACTACTCCGCTTCATCCCCAGAGTGATGGGCTGGTGGAAAGATTTAACAGAACATTAGCACAACAGCTGGCTATCGTTACCTCAAAACACCAGAGAGATTGGGACACCCACTTACCGTTTATTCTCATGGCATGTAGGGTCGGCTGTTCAGGAATCGACTGCGTGCTCCCCAGCGCTACTAATGTTAGGTCGTGAGTTGCGCACCCCAGCCGAACTGACGTTTGGCCACCCTCCTGATAACGACGACGGGGTTTTGCCTGGCCCGAACTATGTTCGTCGACTGCAGAACCGGTTAGAAGCGGCTCACACCTTCGCAAGAGAGCAACTCGAGAACGCAGGAATGCGCCAAAAGCGCCACTATGACTCACGCGCTAGGGGAGGCACTTTGGAGCGGGAGAACGAGTGTGGCTTCACAACCCCACGCGCAAGAAGGGGCGGTGCCCAAAGTTGGACAGTGCCTGGGTGGGGCCGTGCCTGGTGATAGAGAGAGTGGGGGAGGTGACGTACCGGGTGGAGGTTCCCCCACGGGGCAGGAAGGTGGTGGTCCACCGGGACCGATTGGCGCCCTACAGAGGGAGGAAAACGGTAGGGAATGGAAGTGAGGACTCTGATGTGAGCACACGGGGACAGTCTAGCGAGGAGACTATAATGCAAGCTGAGCCTGGGACGGGGGCTGCCTCTTCGGGGGGTGCTGGAAATGACATTGGGGCAGATGAGTGTTCTGGGGGTCCACCAGTGGGAGTCAAGGGGAGGCACAAGAGACTGATGCGACCTCCGGGTCGTTTTAAGGATTTTGTTTTGTAACCCTAGGGGCTAGGGTTTAGAAAGGAGGGGGCTATGTAACGACCCTGTATTGTGTTCTGTGTTCATGGATGTGTTATCGTTCTCATGGGTACTAGCAGGGGTTAAATATGCCGGGACAGATGGAAAGGTTGGGGGTATGATGGGTAATCCCGCGGGATTTTGGGAATGATTAAATAGGGGGTTACGGTCTCATATCTCTCTCTTCGGTTCGGGACCCTTGATTTGACATGTTCTATTTGTGTATGTTCGAGGTTTAGCGGCGTGGGTTGTGGCCTGAACAATAGCCCATTTAGGAATAAACCTGTGTTCTGCCTGTACACCTGGTGCCCGTCTCTCTTTTACTTTATGACCCAGCTGGGTCATTACAATATATATATTGATTGATTTGTTATTTATCAAGACATATTTCTAATTTCATTCAGCTAGGCCTAATTGTAGTGTTCCACACATGTGCGTTTGTTTTCCGATCCCAATACCGCCCTCGTGTGGCCATTGGATGTAAATACACAGCCCTGCCCGTACAAAAAAAAGATTGCCCTTTTAAAAGTGCAGTAAAAGTGCAGTAACATCAGTCCACTGTGGTATTTTGGTATTTTCAGTAATTGCAGAATAACGCTGAAAAATTACTGTAGTAAAAAACAGTTTTTCGTAAGGGCGGTAGCTCGCCTGGTCCAATTCCAAACAACTGATCCACTCTCCACACTTTCCAGCTCTCTTGTACTTTCAGCGTTTATAAACACAGTGCAGAGAATCTCTGATCGCGAAGTTCACCTCCTTCACACAGAGAACAGTTCACCTTCATATTCCGAACAAACAGTCGGGGATAGCAGTGACCAAACAAGTAATAATCTCAAATTAAAAACATTTCTCATTCTGGCCCCGAACCAACGCCATATGTCACGCACGTGTTGTCCGGTTCCTGGAAACGAGTATTAACCCTCTCTCGTCCAAGGGCATACTATTTTTTTTTTTTTACCGTTTAGGAAAAAAAGAGCACAAAAAAATAAACTCATTTAGAATCTAAAGATAATATTGTTAAATACGATTCCAATAAGCCTAACATCTTCTTTAATACCATACTATTGGCCTCGTCTGGTCAATCTGGTCTTGAACAACGCTACAAATAGATAGGCATAGTGGGATATAGAACGGGGGGGTGTATTTATTGAGCAGCAACAGTGTGATGTTTACAGCGTCGGCTTGGTAGAACAGGATTCTCTTATCGCTATCAGGTGTTATTATTGGACCGAAGGGTCGAGACAACTTTGTCGAACTAACTCCATTTCCGGATCACACTCCTCATTCACACCGGGTCTTCGCCGCGGCCAGAATCCATGTTGTTTCTGTCTCTCCGACAGCGACGGAGCTAGCGAGCGGGCCTGTCCAATAACCCTTCACGTTGCAGGGACCTGTGTGTGTCTGAGAGTCGAGAGTGTGTTTGTATTCACCCCCCCCCCAAAAAAAAGATGGCAGACTTTCGGGACGACAACGGAGCTCGAGCCCTACTGGCCTTGCAATCTGCCCCTTGCAGCCCTGTTCGAGTCGGGGTGACCTCGGCCGCACACCCTCCCAATTTCTCCTTCTCGGGCTCTTCGGTGCTGGGCCGGGGCTGCGGAATGCCTACTCGCCTCGCGTCCCCGCCTCGGGCCCTGGCCAAGCTCGAAGGCCGGGACTTTGAGTTTGTCATGCGGCAGCGAACGGTGACCGTAGGCCGTAACTCGTCGCACGGCTCCGTGGACATCAACATGGGTCACTCCAGCTTCATCTCTCGGCGGCACCTCCAGATCACCTTGGAGGAGCCGTGCGGGTTCTCGCTGCGCTGCCTCGGCAAGAACGGGGTGTTCGTGGACGGCGTGTTCCAGAGGAGAGGCGCGCCACCCATGCAACTGCCCCGAGAGTAAGTTAGCTTAGCATGACTAGCATGCTAATGTTGCTAGCTACATAAACAAAACACAAGCCACATTACACCGTCTAAGCTGGCTACTGGAAGCTAGCTAGCTAACTAGTTGTCTACTCAATACATTCGCATTGAGAGCCCCATATTGGAAAAAGATAGGAGACTGTGGCTAACTTGTAAGTTAGCTTAGCATAACTAGCATGCTAATGTTGCTAGCTACATAAACAAACATAAGCCACATTACACATCTAAGCTGGCTACTGTGAAGCTAGCTAGCTAACTAGTTGTCTACTCAATACATTAGCCATTCGCATTGAGAGCCCATATTGAAAAAAGATAGGAGACTGTGGCTAACTTGTTACCTACATTAGGAAGACGCTAGCTAAAGTGAATCCGTTGCAGACGTGAGCAGCATTATGGAAGTAGCTAAACTGAAACATTAGCCACATTTAGAGTTAACTTGTTAGCTTAGCTACTGACTGTATCTTAGTGTTTTGACGGACGCTGGCGTCGGCGTCGCGTAAACAAAGTCACTCAAGTCAGCATGACGGATATTTACGATCTAATCAAAGTGTATTGGTCGCCTACACAGATTTGCAGACGCAGCGAAATGCTTGTTTCTCTAGCAACAACAGTGCAGGGATACCTAGCAAGCAATACAAAAAAACATAGAAATATCATAACGATAAATGTCAGTCTGGAATATATATACAGTACCAGTCAAAAGTTTGGACACCTATTCATTCCAGTTAAAAAAATAATAATAATTCTACATTGTAGAGTAATAGTGAAGACATCAGGTAGCTTAGTGGTTAAGAGCGTTGTGCCAGTACCGAAAGGTCGCTGGTTCTAATCCCCGAGCCGACTAGGTGACAAATCTGTCGATGTGCCCTTGAGCAAGGCACTTAACCCTAATTGCTCCTGTAAGGTGCTCTGGATAAACTGACTAAAAATGTAAAAAAAAAAAAAAAAAAAAAAAACTTGAAATAACATATGGAATCATGTAGTAACCAAAAAAGTGTTAAACAAATCAAAATATATTTTCGATTCTTCAAAGTAGCCACCCTTTGCCTTGATGACAGCATTGCACACTCTTGGCATTCTCTCAACCAGCTTCATGAGGTAGTCACCTGGAAATCATTTCAATTAACAGGTGTGCCTTGTTAAAAGTTAATTTGTGGAATTTCTTTCCTTAATGCGTTTGAGTCAATCAGTTGTGTTGTGACAAGGTAGGGGTGGTATACAGAAGATGGCCCTATTTGGTAAAAGACCAAGTCCATATTATGGCAAGAACAGCTCAAATAAGCAAAAAGAAACTACAGTCCATCATTACTTTAAGACACGAAGGTCAGTCAATCTGGAACATTTCAAGAACTTTTAAAGTTTCTTCAAGCGCAGTCGCAAAAACCATCAAGCGCTATGATGAAACTGACCGCCACAGGAAAGGAAGACCCAGAGTTACCTCTGCTGCGGAGGATAAATTCATTAGAGTTACCAGCCTCAGAAATTGCAGCCCAAATAAATGCTTCACAGAGTTCAAGTAACAGACACATCTCAACATCAACTGTTCAGAGGAGCCTGCGTGAATCAGGCCTTCATGGTCGAATTGTTGCAAAGAAACCACTACTGAAGGACACCAATAAGAAGAAGAGACCTGCTTGGGCCAAGAAACACGAGCAATGGACATTAGACCGGTCGAAATCTGTAATTTGGTCTGATGAGTCCAAATTGGAGATTTTTGGTTCCAACCTCTGTGTCTTTGTGAGATGCAGAGCAGGTGAACGGATTATCTCCGCATGTGTGGTTCCCACCGTGAAGCATGGAGGAGGTGGTGTAGGGGTACTTTGCTGGTGACACTGTCAGTGATTTTATTTAGAATTCAAGGCACACTTAACCAGCATGGCTACCACAGCATTCTGCAGCGATACGCCATCCCATCTGGTTTGCGCTTAGTGGGACTATCATTTGTTTTTCAACAGGACAATGACCCAAAACACACCTCCAGGCTGTGTAAGGGCTATTTGACCAAGAAGGAGAGTGATGGAGTGCTGCATCAGATGACCTGGCCTCCACAATCCCCCGTCCTCAACCCAAATGAGATGGTTTGGGATGAGTTGGACTGCAGAGTGAAGGAAAAGCAGCCAACAAGTGCTCAATATATGTGGGAACTCCTTCAAGACTGTTGGAAAAGCATTCCAGGTGAAGCTGGTTGTGAGAATGCCAAGAGTGTGCAAAGCTGTCATCAAGGCAAAGGGTGGCTACTTTGAAGAATCTAAAATCTAAAATATATTTTCATTTGTTTAACACTTTTTTGGTTACTACATGATTCCATATGTGTTATTTCATAGTTTTGATGTCTTCACTATTATTCTACAATGTAGAAAATAGTAAAAATAAAGAAAAACCCTTGAATGAGTAGGTGTTCTAAAACTTTTGACTGGTACTGTGTGTGTGTGTGTATACAGTGGGGGGAAAAAGTATTTAGTCAGCCACCAATTGTGCAAGTTCTCCCACTTAAAAAGATGAGAGGCCTGTCATTTTCATCATAGGTACACGTCAACTATGACAGACAAAATGAGAAAAAGAAATCCAGAAAATCACATTGTAGGATTTTTAATGAATTTATTTGCAAATTATAGTGGAAAATAAGTATTTGGTCAATAACAAAAGTTTCTCAATACTTTGTTATATACCCTTTGTTGGCAATGACACAGGTCAAACGTTTTCTGTAAGTCTTCACAAGGTTTTCACACACTGTTGCTGGACTTTTGGCCCATTCCTCCATGCAGATCTCCTCTAGAGCAGTGATGTTTTGAGGCTGTCGCTGGGCAACACGGACTTTCAACTCCCTCCAAAGATTTTCTATGGGGTTGAGATCTGGAGACTGGCTAGGCCACTCCGGGCGGTGTGTTTGGGATCATTGTCATGCTGAAAGACCCAGCCACGTTTCATCTTCAATGCCCTTGCTGATGGAAGGAGGTTTTCACTCAAAATCTCACGATACATGGCCCCATTCATTCTTTCCGTTACACGGATCAGTCGTCCTGGTCCCTTTGCAGAAAAACAGCCCCAAAGCATGATGTTTCCACCCCCATGCTTCACAGTAGGTATGGTGTTCTTTGGATGCAACTCAGCATTCTTTGTCCTCCAAACACGACGAGTTGAGTTTTTACCAAAAAGTTCTATTTTGGTTTCATCTGACCATATGACATTCTCCCAATCCTCTTCTGGATCATCCAAATGCACTCTAGCAAACTTCAGACGGGCCTGGACATGTACTGGCTTAAGCAGGGGGACACGTCTGGCGATGCAGGATTTGAGTCCCTGGCGGCGTAGTGTGTTACTGATGGTAGGCTTTGTTACTTTGGTCCCAGCTCTCTGCAGGTCATTCACTAGGTCCCCCCGTGTGGTTCTGGGATTTTTGCTCACCGTTCTTGTGATAATTTTGACCCCACGGGGTGAGATCTTGCGTGGAGCCCCAGATCGAGGGAGATTATAAGTGGTCTTGTATGTCTTCCATATCCTAATAATTGCTCCCACAGTTGATTTCTTCAAACCAAGCTGCTTACCTATTGCAGATGCAGTCTTCCCAGCCTGGTGCAGGTCTACAATGTTGTTTCTGGTGTCCTTTGACAGCTCTTTGGTCTTGGCCATAGTGGAGTTTTGAGTGTGACTGTTTGAGGTTGTGGACAGGTGTCTTTTATACTGATAAGTTCAAACAGGTGCCATTAATACAGGTAACGAGTGGAGGACAGAGGAGCCTCTTGAAGAAGTTACAGGTCTGTGAGAGCCAGAAATCTTGCCTGTTTGTAGGTGACCAAATACTTATTTTCCACCATAATTTGCAAATAAATTCATTAAAAATCCTACAATGTGATTTTCTGGAAAATAATTATCAATTTGTATGTCATAGTTGACGTGTACCTATGATGAAAATTACAGGCCTCTCTCATCTTTTTAAGTGGGAGAACTTGCACAATTGGTGGCTGACTAAATACTTTTTCCCCCCACTGTATTGAAGCAATATCTCAAGACATCAGTCAGGAAGTTAAAGCTTGGTCGCAAATGGGTCTTCCAAACGGACAATGACCCCAAGCATACTTCCAAAGTTGTGCCAAAATGGCTTAAGGACAACAAAGTCAAGGTATTGGAGTGGCCATCACAAAGCCCTGACCTCAATCCTATAGAAAATGTGTGGACAGAACTGAAAAAGCGTGTGCGAGCAAGGAGGCCTACAAACCTGACTCAGTTACACCAGCTCTGTCAGGAGGAATGGGCCAAAATTCACCCAATTTATTGTGGGAAGCTTGTGGAAGGCTACCCAAAGTTGACCCAAGTTAAACAATTTAAAGGCAATGCTACCAAATACTAATTGAGTGTATGTAAACTTCTGACCCACTGGGAATGTGATGAAATAATTAAAAGCTGAAATAAATCATTCTCTCTACTATTATTCTGACATTTCACATTCTTAAAATAAAGTGGTGATCCTAACTGAGACAGGGAATTTTTATTTATTAATTAAATGTCAGGAATTTTGAAAAACTGAGTTTAAATGTATTTGGCTAAGGTGTCTGTAAACTTCCGACTTCAACTGTACTTTCCATTCAAACACACATTTTAAAAAGTAGAACAGGAATAGTGTGTTTCAAAGTGAAGTGTGATAGTCCCCGTGTAGCTCAGTTGGTAGAGCATGGTGTTTGCAACGCCAGGGTTGTGGGTTCGATTCCCACGGGGGGCCAGTATGAAAATTTATGCACTCACTAACTGTAAGTCGCTCTGGATAAGAGCGTCTGCTAAATGACTAAAATGTAAAAAGTAAGTGTGAGGTACAGCTGCAGCGGAACTATTTGTCTGTCTGTCTGTCTGTGGTGGTGCCTGCCTGTCTCTGTCTGTCTGTCTGTGTGTGGTGCCTGTCTGTCTCTGTCTCTGTCTATATACTAACCTGATCATGGGCTGAAAAACTTAGTGGCAGCATTATTACCACCAGGGGAAAGTGTTAGTGTGTAACCAGGTGTGTTAACTTAATAGAACTAATGGCTGCTCTAACAGGAGTAGAGAGTGTTCTAATGTCTAGGAACTGTAAAATAGTGAACTAAACACCTCCATCTCTCCTCCCCCTCTCCCTCTCTCTCTCCTCCCCCTCTCTCCCCTCCCCTCTCCTCCCCCTCTCTCTCTCTCCTCCCCCTCTCTCTCCTCTCTCTCCTCCCTCTCTCTCTCCTCCCCCTCTCCCTCTCTCTCTCCTCCCCCTCTCTCCCCTCCCCTCTCCTCCCCCTCTCTCTCTCTCCTCCCCCTCTCTCTCCTCTCTCTCCTCCCTCTCTCTCTCCTCCCCCTCTCTCTCTCCTCCCCCTCTCTCTCTCTCTCTCTCCTCCCCCTCTCCCTCTCTCTGTCTCTCCCCTCTCCTCCCCCTGTCTCTCCTCTCTCTCCTCCCCCTCTCCCTCTCTCTCTCCTCCCCCCTCTCTCCCCTCCCCTCTCCTCCCCCTCTCTCTCCTCTCTCCTCCCCCTCTCTCTCTCTCCTCCCCCCTCTCTCTCCTCCCCCCTCTCTCTCTCTCCTCCCCCTCTCTCTCTCTCCTCCTCTGCT
Organism: Coregonus clupeaformis; assembly: GCF_020615455.1. Taxonomy (NCBI): domain Eukaryota; kingdom Metazoa; phylum Chordata; class Actinopteri; order Salmoniformes; family Salmonidae; genus Coregonus; species Coregonus clupeaformis. Next base: position 73,230,848 of record NC_059198.1, read on the forward strand.
CTCCTCCCCCCTCTCTCCTCCCCCCTCTCTCTCCTCCCCCTCTCTCTCTCCTCTCTCTCCTCCCCCCTCTCTCTCTCCTCCCTCTCCTCCCCCTCTCTCTCTCTCCTCCCCCTCTCTCTGTCTCTCCCCTCTCCTCCCCCCTGTCTCTCCTCTCTCTCCTCCCCCTCTCTCTCTCCTCTCTCTCCTCCCCCTCTCTCTCTCCTCCCCTCTCCTCCCCCTCTCTCTCCTCTCTCTCCTCCCTCTCTCTCTCCTCCCCCTCTCTCTCTCCTCTCTCCTCCCTCTCTCTCTCCTCCCCCCTCTCTCTCCTCTCTCTCCTCCCCCTCTCTCTCCTCCCCCTCTCTCTCTCCTCTCTCTCCTCCCCCTCTCTCTCTCCTCCCTCTCCTCCCCCTCTCTCTCTCTTCCCCCTCTCTCTCTCTCCCTCTCCTCCCCCTTCTCTCTCTCTCTCCTCCCTCTCTCTCTCTCTCCTCCCCCTCTCCCTCTCTCCCCCTCCCCCTCTCTCCCCCCCCCCTCTCTCTCCTCTCTCCTCCCCCCCTCTCTCTCTCTCCTCCCCCTCTCTCTCCTCCCCCTCTCTCTCTCTCCTCCCCCCTCTCTCTCTCTCCTCCTCTGCTCTCCTCCCCCCTCTCTCCCTCCCCCCTCTCTCTCCTCCCCCTCTCTCTCTCCTCTCTCTCCTCCCCCTCTCTCTCTCCTCCCTCTCCTCCCCTCTCTCTCTCTCCTCCCCCCTCTCTCTCCTCTCTCTCCTCCCTCTCTCTCTCCTCCCCCTCTCCTTCTCTCCCCTCTCTCCCCCGTCTTCCTCTCTCTCCTCCCCTCTCTCTCTCTCTCCCCCTCTCCCTCTCTCTCTCCTCCCCCCTCTCTCCCCCCCTCTCCTCCCCTCTCTCTCTCTCCTCCCCCTCTCTCTCCTCCCCCTCTCTCTCTCTCCTCCTCTGCTCTCCTCCCCCTCTCTCCCCTCCCCCTCTCTCTCCCCCCCTCTCTCTCCCCTCTCTCTCCTCCCCCTCTCTCTCTCCTCTCCTCCCCCCCTCTCCCCTCTCCCCCCCTCTCTCTCTCTCCCCCCTCTCTCTCCTCTCTCTCCTCTCTCTCCTCCCCTCTCTCTCCTCCCCCTCTCTCTCTCTCTCCCTCCCTCTCTCTCCCTCCCCCTGTCTCTCCTCTCTCCTCCCCCTCTCTCCCCTCCCCTCTCTCCCCCCCTCTCTCTCTCTCCTCCCCCCTCTCCCCTCTCCTCTCCTTCCCCCCTCTCCCTCTCCCTCTCCCCTCCCCCTCCCCCCTCTCTCTCTCCCCTCTCTCCTCTCTCCCTCCCCCTCTCTTCCCCCCTCTCTCTCTCTCCTCCCCCTCTCCCCTCTCCTCCCCCTCTCTCTCTCTCTCTCCTCCCCCTCTCCTCTCTCCTCCCCCCTCTCTCCCTCTCTCTCCTCCCCCCTTTTTCCCCCCTCTCTCCTCCCCCTCTCTCCCCTCTCTCTCCTCCCCCCTCTCTCCCCTCTCTCTCCTCCCCCTCTCTCTCTCTCTCCCTCCCCCTCTCTCCTCCCCCTCTCCCCCTCTCTCTCTCCTCCCCCTCTCTCTCTCCTCCCCCTCTCCCTCTCCTCTCCTCCCCCTCTCCCCCCCTCTCTCTCTCTCTCTCCTCCCCCTCTCCTCTCTCCCCCCCTCTCTCCCCTCTCTCTCCTCCCCCTTTTCCCCCCTCTCTCCTCCCCCTCTCTCCCCTCTCTCTCCTCCCCCCTCTCTCCCCCTCTCTCTCCTCCCCCCTCTCTCTCTCTCCTCCCCCTCTCCCCTCTCCTCCCCCTCTCCCCCTCTCTCTCTCCTCCCCCTCTCTCTCTCCTCCCCCCTCTCCCTTCTCCTCTCCTTCCCGTCTCTATCCTCCCCTCTCTCTCTCTCCTCTCTCCTCCCCCTCTCTCCTCCCTCCCCTCTCTCTCTCCTCCCCCTCCCCCTCTCCCTCCCCCTCTCTCTCTCCTCCCCCTCTCCCTCTCTCTCCCTCCCTCTCCTCTCCTCCCCCTCTCTCTCCTCCCCCTCCCCTCTCCCCCCTCTCCTCCTCTCCTCCCCCTCCCTCTCCTCCCCTCCCTCCCCCTCCCCTCTCCCCCCTCTCCTCCTCTCCTCCCCCTCCCCTCTCCCCCCTCTCCTCCTCTCCTCCTCCCCCTCCCTCTCCCCCTCTCCTCCTCTCCTTCCCTCTCCTCTCCTCCCCCTCCCCTCCCCTCTCCCCCTCTCCTCCTCTCCTCCCCCTCCCCTCTCCTCCCCCTCCCTCTCCCCCTCTCCTCCTCTCCTCCCCCTCCCCTCTCCCCCCTCTCCTCCTCTCCTCCCCCTCCCCCTCTCCTCTCCTCCCCCTCTCCCCCTCTCCTCCTCTCCTCCCCCTCCCTCTCCCCCTCCTCCCCTCCCCTCCCCCTCCCCTCCCCTCTCCCCCCTCCCCCCTCTCCCCTCTCCTCCTCCTAGCTGTGTATTCAGGTTCCCCAGTACAGTGATAAAGATCCAGTTCTCCTCTCTGTTGCCTGGAGAGGAGTTGAGAGAGGAGGAGCAGCAGTCTCCTCCGCCCCGCCTCTCCCTCCTCCCCCACATCTCCCCCCTCAAGATCAGCATTCCCACAATGCACCACGATGACCTGCGACACCTGGTCAGCCCGCTGCCCTCCCCGACAGGCACCCTCAGGTGAGGACAGATAGATTAACACATGCATGCATGCTCACACACACACACACACACGTTCAGAATCTCTGAGTTCGCGTTAGTTGGGGGGACTGTTCCATGACACTCCTGAATGCATCATTTGGGGAATTTTAGATTCTCCCTGATTGTCTAGTTTTTATTTAGGTGATTTTTAGTTCTCAAAAGATGATCTTATTCAAATCAAATCGTATTGGTCGCATACACGACGTGTTTAGCAGATGTTATTGCAGGTGTAGCGAAATGCTTGTGCTTCTAGCTCCGACAGTGCAAAAATATCTAACAAGTAATATCTAACAATTTCACAACATATACCCAATATACACAAATCTAAGTCAGGAATGAATTAAGAATATATACATATATGGACGAGCGATGTCAGAGCGGCATGGACTAAGATACAGTAGAATAGTATATACATATGAGATGAGTAGTGCAAGATATGTAAACATTATTGAAGTGACTAGTGTTCCATTTCTTAAAGTGGCCAGTGATTTCAATAGGCAGCAGCAGCCTCTAATGTGCTAGTGATGGCTATTTAACAGTCTGATGGCCTTGAGATAGAAGCTGTTTTTCAGTCTCTCTGTCCCAGCTTTGATGCACCTGTACTGACCTCGCCTTCTGGATGATAGCGGGGTGAACAGGCAGGGGCTCGGGTGGTTGATGTCCTTGATGATCTTTTTGGCCTTCCTGTGACATCGGGTGCTGTAAGTGTCTTGGAGGGCGGGTAGTTTGCCCTCCGGTAATGCAGACTGCACCACCCTCTGGAGAGCCCTGCGGTTGTGGGCGGTGCAGTTGCCGTACCAGGCGGTGATACAGCCCGACAGGATGCTCTCAATTGTGCATCTTTAAAAGTTTGAGGCTTTTAGGTGCCAAGCCAAATTTCTTCAGCCTCCTGAGGTTGAAGAGGCTCTGTTGCGCCTTCTTCACCACACTGTTTGTGTGGGTGGACCATTTCAGTTTGTCAGTGATGAGTATGCCAAGGAACTTGAAGCTTTCCACCTTCTCCACTGCGGTCCCGTCGATGTGGATAGGGGGGTGCACCCTCTGCTGTTTCCTGAAGTCCACGATCATCTCCTTTGTTTTGTTGACGTTGAGTGAGAGGTTATTTTCCTGGCACCGAGTGAGTGAGAGTTTATTTTCCTGGCACCGAGTGAGTGAGATGTTATTTTCCTGGCACCGAGTGAGTGAGAGATTATTTTCCTGGCACAGAGTGAGAGGTTATTTTCCTGGTACCGAGTGAGAGGTTATTTTCCTGGCACCGAGTGAGTGAGAGGTTATTTTCCTGGTACCGAGTGAGTGAGAGGTTATTTTCCTGGCACCTCGCTCCTATCACGCTGTGGCCTATTTAAGTATATAGCTCTATCTTTTCTAAATACTTTTAGTAGTTTAAGTTTACAAAGAAAACATTTCTCCATTCAAAAATATTATTTGTGTGTGTGTGTGTGTGTGTGTGTGTGTGTGTGTGTGTGTGTGTGTGTGTGTGTGTGTGTGTGTGTGTGTGTGTGTGTGTGTGTGTGTGTATATATGTTATTTTTTTAAATATTTTTTTATTTTATTTTTTACTGTTTGGACATAGGTGCCCGAAAAAACACTTGCCCAAGACTTAGTCAGAAAAAACCCTGGGAAGAGAGAGGAAGTGTTTCCCAGCGTATTCCCTCTGTGTCTCCCCCTGGTGGTGTGTGTGTGGTCCTGCACCACGTATCCCCTCTGTGTCTCTGTGTCTCCCCCTGGTGGTGTGTGTGTGGTCCTGCACCATGTATCCCCTCTGTGTCTCTGTGTCTCCCCCTGGTGGTGTGTGTGATCCTGCACCACGTGGGCCCTCCAGTGTCATAGTGTGTCAAGCCATATATGGCACGGCAGCCGCTAGCAGGCTCCTGATTGGTTCAACCACAGGTTGTTTTGCCTAGGCCCTGATTTGTTTGTCCTCACTCACTGGTTTCCTTTTCAGAGCTCCCCCCTTAGCCTCCTACACACACACACACACACACACACACACACACCCCCTTCCCTCGCTCCTATCACACACTGTGGCCTTATCCAGGCTTGCTACTGTAACACCCCCTACAGTAATTGATACATGGACACTTCCCCCAGACACTCCCCAAAACCAAAACATTGGGATAGGAGCCACTGGTCTAGTTGGACAAGTTTCTACTGTGTGTTTTTATATTCTCCCCTAACGTCCCCCTCTCCTTGGCAGTTCTCATGTTGACACTGGTGGGGGGAGGACTAGAAGAGGGAGGGAGGGAGGGATAAGGGTGTGTGTGCTGTCGTTTGTAACAAAAGTAAAGTGCTGAAAAAATACATTATTTATAAAGAATACATGAGTGAAGTAAAGGTTGAGGGGAGTCTGGGGTTACGACCCTGCTGATTACATCACTCTAGTTCTCAGTTCTAAACATATTTACATAGTTCTATAGTTGTATAGTTTGGAGGTTCCACAGTTCTAAACCTATTTACATAGTTCTATAGTTGTATAGTTTAGAGGTTCCACAGTTCTAAACCTATTTACATAGTTCTATAGTTGTATAGTTTGGAGGTTCTACAGTTCTAAACCTATTTACATAGTTCTATAGTTGTATAGTTTGGAGGTTCTACAGTTCTAAACCTATTTACATAGTTCTATAGTTGTATAGTTTGGAGGTTCTACAGTTCTAAACATATTTACATAGTTCTATAGTTGTATAGTTTGGAGGTTCTACAGTTCTAAACCTATTTACATAGTTCTATAGTCGTATAGTTTGGAGGTTCCACAGTTCTAAACCTATTTACATAGTTCTATAGTTGTATAGTTTGGAGGTTCCACAGTTCTAAACCTATTTACATAGTTCTATAGTTGTATAGTTTGGAGGTTCCACAGTTCTAAACCTATTTACATAGTTCTATAGTTGTATAGTTTGGATGTTCCACAGTTCTAAACCTATTTACATAGTTCTATAGTTGTATAGTTTGGATGTTCCACAGTTCTAAACCTATTTACATAGTTCTATAGTTGTATAGTTTGGAGGTTCTACAGTTCTAAACCTATTTACATAGTTCTATAGTTGTATAGTTTGGAGGTTCTACAGTTCTAAACCTATTTACATAGTTCTATAGTTGTATAGTTTGGAGGTTCTACAGTTCTAAACCTATTTACATAGTTCTATAGTTGTATAGTTTGGAGGTTCTACAGTTCTAAACCTATTTACATAGTTCTATAGTTGTATAGTTTGGAGGTTCTACAGTTCTAAACCTATTTACATAGTTCTATAGTTGTATAGTTTGGAGGTTCTACAGTTCTAAACCTATTTACATAGTTCTATAGTTGTATAGTTTGGAGGTTCCACAGTTCTAAACCTATTTACATAGTTCTATAGTTTGGAGGTTCCACAGTTCTAAACCTATTTACATAGTTCTATAGTTGTATAGTTTGGAGGTTCTACAGTTCTAAACCTATTTACATAGTTCTATAGTTGTATAGTTTGGAAATTCTACAGTTCTAAACCTATTTACATAGTTCTATAGTTGTATAGTTTGGAGGTTCTACAGTTCTAAACCTATTTACATAGTTCTATAGTTGTATAGTTTGGAGGTTCTACAGTTCTAAACCTATTTACATAGTTCTATAGTTGTATAGTTTGGAGGTTCTACAGTTCTAAACCTATTTACATAGTTCTATAGTTGTATAGTTTGGAGGTTCTACAGTTCTAAACCTATTTACATAGTTCTCTAGTTGTATAGTTTGGAGGTTCTACAGTTCTAAACCTATTTACATAGTTATATAGTTGTATAGTTTGGAGGTTCCACAGTTCTACACCTATTTACATAGTTCTATAGTTCTTTAGTTGTGTAGTTGTACAGTTCCAGGTAATTCTAAGGTTGTTTGATAGGAGTTGTACCTGTTCTCTAGTTCAGTGGTTCCCATCCTGGGGTACTAGGACCTCTGGGGGTACTTGGCCTATCCACAGGGGGTACTAGGACCTCTGGGGGTACTTGGCCTATCCACAGGGGGTACTAGGACCTCTGGGGGTACTTGGCCTATCCACAGGGGGTACTAGGACCTCTGGGGGTACTTGGCCTAGCCACAGGGGGTACTAGGACCTCTGGGGGTACTTGGCCTATCCACAGGGGGTACTAGGACCTCTGGGGGTACTTGGCCTATCCACAGGGGGTACTAGGACCTCTGGGGGTACTTGGCCTATCCACAGGGGGTACTAGGACCTCTGGGGGTACTTGGCCTATCCACAGGGGGTACTAGGACCTCTGGGGGTACTTGGCCTATCCACAGGGGGCACTTGAGAAGACTCATGAGACCATAGGCTTACTGGTCAAATGCACATCAGGGGGTACTTCCAGGGTACTCCGGGCAGAGCAAAAAAACAGTTGGTGGTACAGTTAAAAGATTAGGAACCACTGCTCTTGTTCTATAGTTCCAGTTAGTTCTAAGGTTGTGTGATTATAGTTCTATAGTTCCAGTTAGTTCTAAGGTTGTGTGATTATAGTTCTATAGTTCCAGTTAGTTCTAAGGTTGTGTGATTATAGTTCTATAGTTCCAGTTAGTTCTAAGGTTGTGTGATTATAGTTCTATAGTTCCAGTTAGTTCTAAGGTTGTGTGATTATAGTTCTATAGTTCCAGTTAGTTCTAAGGTTGTGTGATTATAGTTCCAGTTAGTTCTAAGGTTGTGTGATTATAGTTCTATAGTTCCAGTTAGTTCTAAGGTTGTGTGATTATAGTTCTATAGTTCCAGTTAGTTCTAAGGTTGTGTGATTATAGTTCTATAGTTCCAGTTAGTTCTAAGGTTGTGTGATTATAGTTCTATAGTTCCAGTTAGTTCTAAGGTTGTGTGATTATAGTTCTATAGTTCCAGTTAGTTCTAAGGTTGTGTGATTATAGTTCTATAGTTGTGTGATTATAGTTCTATAGTTCCAGTTAGTTCTAAGGTTGTGTGATTATAGTTCTATAGTTCCAGTTAGTTCTAAGGTTGTGTGATTATAGTTCTATAGTTCCAGTTAGTTCTAAGGTTGTGTGATTATAGTTCTATAGTTCCAGTTAGTTCTAAGGTTGTGTGATTATAGTTCTATAGTTCCAGTTAGTTCTAAGGTTGTGTGATTATAGTTCCAGTTAGTTCTAAGGTTGTGTGATTATAGTTCTATAGTTCCAGTTAGTTCTAAGGTTGTGTGATTATAGTTCTATAGTTCCAGTTAGTTCTAATGTTGTGTGATTATAGTTCTATAGTTCCAGTTAGTTCTAAGGTTGTGTGATTATAGTTCTATAGTTCCAGTTAGTTCTAAGGTTGTGTGATTATAGTTCTATAGTTCCAGTTAGTTCTAAGGTTGTGTGATTATAGTTCTATAGTTCCAGTTAGTTCTAAGGTTGTGTGATTATAGTTCTATAGTTCCAGTTAGTTCTAAGGTTGTGTGATTATAGTTCTATAGTTCCAGTTAGTTCTAAGGTTGTGTGATTATAGTTCTATAGTTCCAGTTAGTTCTAAGGTTGTGTGATTATGGTTCTATAGTTCCAGTTAGTTCTAAGGTTGTGTGATTATAGTTCTATAGTTCCAGTTAGTTCTAAGGTTGTGTGATTATAGTTCTATAGTTCCAGTTAGTTCTAAGGTTGTGTGATTATAGTTCTATAGTTCCAGTTAGTTCTAAGGTTGTGTGATTATAGTTCTATAGTTCCAGTTAGTTATAAGGTTGTGTGATTATAGTTCTATAGTTCCAGTTAGTTCTAAGGTTGTGTGATTATAGTTCTATAGTTCCAGTTAGTTCTAAGGTTGTGTGATTATAGTTCTATAGTTCCAGTTAGTTCTAAGGTTGTGTGATTATAGTTCTATAGTTCCAGTTAGTTCTAAGGTTGTGTGATTATAGTTCTATAGTTCCAGTTAGTTCTAAGGTTGTGTGATTATAGTTCTATAGTTCCAGTTAGTTCTAAGGTTGTGTGATTATAGTTCCAGTTAGTTCTAAGGTTGTGTGATTATAGTTCTATAGTTCCAGTTAGTTCTAAGGTTGTGTGATTATAGTTCTATAGTTCCAGTTAGTTCTAAGGTTGTGTGATTATAGTTCTATAGTTCCAGTTAGTTCTAATGTTGTGTGATTATAGTTCTATAGTTCCAGTTAGTTCTAAGGTTGTGTGATTATAGTTCTATAGTTCCAGTTAGTTCTAAGGTTGTGTGATTATAGTTCTATAGTTCCAGTTAGTTCTAAGGTTGTGTGATTATAGTTCTATAGTTCCAGTTAGTTCTAAGGTTGTGTGATTATAGTTCTATAGTTCCAGTTAGTTCTAAGGTTGTGTGATTATAGTTCTATAGTTCCAGTTAGTTCTAAGGTTGTGTGATTATAGTTCTATAGTTCCAGTTAGTTCTAAGGTTGTGTGATTATGGTTCTATAGTTCCAGTTAGTTCTAAGGTTGTGTGATTATAGTTCTATAGTTCCAGTTAGTTCTAAGGTTGTGTGATTATAGTTCCAGTTAGTTCTAAGGTTGTGTGATTATAGTTCTATAGTTCCAGTTAGTTCTAAGGTTGTGTGATTATAGTTCTATAGTTCCAGTTAGTTCTAAGGTTGTGTGATTATAGTTCTATAGTTCCAGTTAGTTCTAATGTTGTGTGATTATAGTTCTATAGTTCCAGTTAGTTCTAAGGTTGTGTGATTATAGTTCTATAGTTCCAGTTAGTTCTAAGGTTGTGTGATTATAGTTCTATAGTTCCAGTTAGTTCTAAGGTTGTGTGATTATAGTTCTATAGTTCCAGTTAGTTCTAAGGTTGTGTGATTATAGTTCTATAGTTCCAGTTAGTTCTAAGGTTGTGTGATTATAGTTCTATAGTTCCAGTTAGTTCTAAGGTTGTGTGATTATAGTTCTATAGTTCCAGTTAGTTCTAAGGTTGTGTGATTATGGTTCTATAGTTCCAGTTAGTTCTAAGGTTGTGTGATTATAGTTCTATAGTTCAAGTTAGTTCTAAGGTTGTGTGATTATAGTTCTATAGTTCCAGTTAGTTCTAAGGTTGTGTGATTATAGTTCTATAGTTCCAGTTAGTTCTAAGGTTGTGTGATTATAGTTCTATAGTTCCAGTTAGTTCTAAGGTTGTGTGATTATAGTTCTATAGTTCCAGTTAGTTCTAAGGTTGTGTGATTATAGTTCTATAGTTCCAGTTAGTTCTAAGGTTGTGTGATTATAGTTCTATAGTTCCAGTTAGTTCTAAGGTTGTGTGATTATAGTTCTATAGTTCCAGTTAGTTCTAAGGTTGTGTGATTATAGTTCTATAGTTCCAGTTAGTTCTAAGGTTGTGTGATTGTAGTTCTATAGTTCCAGTTAGTTCTAAGGTTGTGTGATTGGAGTTTTAACGGTTTGTTTTATCTTTTCCTGTCCTCTATTTTCTTTCTCTCTCCTTTCACTCTTCCTCCTCCTCATGTCTCCTTCCTCTTCTTTTGTTTGAAGCAGCTGCAGCCCTTAACCCTGCTGTTAGACCACCACACACACACTACAGCATCTGAACAACACACACTACAGCATCTGAACAACACACACTACAGCATCTGAACAACAACACACACTACAGCATCTGAACAACAACACACACTACAGCATCTCAACAACACACACTACAGCATCTGAACAACAACACACTACAGCATCTGAACAACAACACACTACAGCATCTGAACAACAACACACTACAGCATCTGAACAACAACACACACTACAGCATCTGAACAACAACACACTACAGCATCTGAACAACAACACACTACAGCATCTGAACAACAACACACACTACAGCATCTGAACAACAACACACTACAGCATCTGAACAACAACACACTACAGCATCTGAACAACAACACACTACAGCATCTGAACAACAACACACACTACAGCATCTGAACAACAACACACACTACAGCATCTGAACAACACACACTACAGCATCTGAACAACACACACTACAGCATCTGAACTACACACACTACAGCATCTGAACAACACACACACTACAGCATCTGAACAACACACACTACAGCATCTGAACAACACACACTACAGCATCTGAACAACACACACTACAGCATCTGAACAACACACACTACAGCATCTGAACAACACACACACTACAGCATCTGAACAACACACACTACAGCATCTGAACAACACACACTACAGCATCTGAACAACACACACTACAGCATCTGAACAACACACACTACAGCATCTGAACAACACACACTACAGCATCTGAACAACACACACTACAGCATCTGAACAACACACACACTACAGCATCTGAACAACACACACTACAGCATCTGAACAACAACACACACTACTGCATCTGAACAACAACACACACTACAGCATCTGAACAACAACACACACTACAGCATCTGAACAACAACACACACTACAGTATCTGAACAACACACACACACTACAGTATCTGAACAACAACACACACTACAGCATCTGAACAACACACACTACAGCAATTGAACAACACACACACACACTACACCATCTTAACAACTACAAACACTACAGCATCTGAACAACAACACACACTACAGCATCTGAACAACAACACACACTACAGCATCTGAACAACAATAAACACTACAGCATCTGAACAACACACACTACAGCATCTGAACAACAACACACTACAGCATCTGAACAACAACACACTACAGCATCTGAACAACAACACACTACAGCATCTGAACAACAACACACTACAGCATCTGAACAACACACACTACAGCATCTGAACAACACACACACTCTCCCCTGGAAACCACTCTTTACTTTACTGCCAGAAGGAGGGGCGTGTGTGTGTGTGTGTGGTCTGGGGATCCTCCCACCTTGTAGTAGGGATTTAGTCATTTTATTAAAATCAGTTTTCCATAAAACGTGAAGAAAAAGTCATAGAATTCCACGTAAATTCCCAATGCAGCAACGCTGCTGCCAGCAACGGTTTGGGTCTCACGGTGCGCCCCTTTCAGACGGTTTGGGTCTCACGGTGCGCCCCTTTCAGACGGTTTGGGTCTCACGGTGCGCCCCTTTCAGATGGTTAATTATTGCACCTGTACTACTATCACTGTACCTCAGTTCCACCTCACAAAGTCTGCATTTCCTTCTCATTTCACTTGTCAGAGTATTGTCGAACAGGACTGCTGCTGTCGCTGGCCTTTCTCTGTCATTTTCCAGCTGTTAACGACGATGACCTAGTGGTGGAGAGTCGACTCATAAAGAATTGATTCCTCCACTCCTTGCACGTCGACTTCCCGGTGTCGACTCCCATTTCTGAGTGTCAAGATTCGATTCTACTAGGAATGTCTATCAGTATAGGCAGGTCAGCCACCAGACAGAACCCTGCACTAGGCCTATCTATCAGTATAGGCAGGTCAGCCACCAGACAGACAGTCAGAACCCTGCACTAGACCTATCTATCAGTATAGGCAGGTCAGCCACCAGACAGACAGAACCCTGCACTAGGCCTATCTATCAGTATAGGCAGGTCAGCCACCAGACAGACAGAACCCTGCACTAGGCCTATCTATCAGTATAGGCAGGTCAGCCACCAGACAGACAGAACCCTGCACTAGGCCTATCTATCAGTATAGGCAGGTCAGCCACCAGACAGACAGAACCCTGCACTAGACCTATCTATCAGTATAGGCAGGTCAGCCACCAGACAGACAGAACCCTGCACTAGGCCTATCTATCAGTATAGGCAGGTCAGCCACCAGACAGACAGTCAGAACCGTTCACTAGGCCTATCTATCAGTATAGGCAGGTCAGCCACCAGACAGTCAGAACCCTGCACTAGGCCTATCTATCAGTATAGGCAGGTCAGCCACCAGACAGACAGAACCCTGCACTAGGCCTATCTATCAGTATAGGCAGGTCAGCCACCAGACAGAACCCTGCACTAGGCCTATCTATCAGTATAGGCAGGTCAGCCACCAGACAGAACCCTGCACTAGGCCTATCTATCAGTATAGGCAGGTCAGCCACCAGATAGACAGAACCCTGCACTAGGCCTATCTATCAGTATAGGCAGGTCAGCCACCAGACAGTCAGAACCCTGCACTAGGCCTATCTATCAGTATAGGCAGGTCAGCCACCAGACAGAACCCTGCACTAGGCCTATCTATCAGTATAGGCAGGTCAGCCACCAGACAGACAGTCAGAACCCTGCACTAGGCCTATCTATCAGTATAGGCAGGTCAGCCACCAGACAGACAGTCAGAACCCTGCACTAGGCCTATCTATCAGTATAGGCAGGTCAGCCACCAGACAGACAGAACCCTGCACTAGGCCTATCTATCAGTATAGGCTGGTCAGCCACCAGACAGACAGAACCCTGCACTAGGCCCATCTATCAGTATAGGCAGGTCAGCCACCAGACAGACAGTCAGAACCCTGCACTAGGCATATCTATCAGTATAGGCAGGTCAGCCACCAGACAGACAGTCAGAACCCTGCACTAGGCCTATCTATCAGTATAGGCAGGTCAGCCACCAGACAGACAGAACCCTGCACTAGGCCTATCTATCAGTATAGGCAGGTCAGCCACCAGACAGACAGAACCCTGCACTAGGCCTATCTATCAGTATAGGCAGGTCAGCCACCAGACAGACAGAACCCTGCACTAGGCCTATCTATCAGTATAGGCAGGTCAGCCACCAGACAGACAGAACCCTGCACTAGGCCTATCTATCAGTATAGGCAGGTCAGCCACCAGACAGACAGAACCCTGCACTAGACCTATCTATCAGTATAGGCAGGTCAGCCACCAGACAGACAGAACCCTGCACTAGGCCTATCTATCAGTATAGGCAGGTCAGCCACCAGACAGACAGTCAGAACCCTGCACTAGGCCTATCTATCAGTATAGGCAGGTCAGCCACCAGACAGACAGTCAGAACCCTGCACTAGGCATATCTATCAGTATAGGCAGGTCAGCCACCAGACAGACAGTCAGAACCCTGCACTAGGCCTATCTATCAGTATAGGCAGGTCAGCCACCAGACAGACAGTCAGAACCCTGCACTAGGCCTATCTATCAGTATAGGCAGGTCAGCCACCAGACAGACAGTCAGAACCCTGCACTAGGCCTATCTATCAGTATAGGCAGGTCAGCCACCAGACAGACAGAACCCTGCACTAGGCCTATCTATCAGTATAGGCTGGTCAGCCACCAGACAGACAGAACCGTACATTTGACGGACCACATGTGTTTTTATCAGTGCAGTATTTTACTTTGTGGGGGGTTAAGTGCCTTGTCAATACCAGTGATAATAATGAAGGTTATTTAATGAAGTGGTTCCTTGCATCATACAACACCATTTACAGTCTCCTTTTTGGCCCATGGTGATACAGACCTGTTTTGGGACAAGTGACTTGAGCTTTCGGACAAGTAACAAATCAGTCCTACTTGTCCGAGCACAGCAGAGTAGAGTACAGCAGAGTAGAGTATGTAGAGTACAGCAGAGTAGAGTACAGCAGAGTAGAGTACAGCAGAGTAGAGTATGTAGAGTACAGCAGAGTAGAGTACAGCAGAGTAGAGTACAGCAGAGTAGAGTATATACAGTAGTACAGAGTAGAGTACAGCAGAGCAGAGTATATACAGTAGTACAGAGTAGAGTACAGCAGAGTAGAGTATATACAGTAGTACAGAGTAGAGTACAGCAGAGTAGAGTATATACAGTAGTGCAGAGTAGAGTACAGCAGAGTAGAGTACAGCAGAGTAGAGTACAGCAGAGTAGAGTATATACAGTAGTGCAGAGTAGAGTACAGCAGAGTAGAGTATATACAGTAGTACAGAGTAGAGTACAGCAGAGTATAGTATATACAGTAGTACAGAGTAGAGTACAGCAGAGTAGAGTACAGCAGAGTAGAGTATATACAGTAGTGCAGAGTAGAGTACAGCAGAGTAGAGTACAGCAGAGTAGAGTATATACAGTAGTGCAGAGTAGAGTACAGCAGAGTAGAGTATATACAGTAGTACAGAGTAGAGTACAGCAGAGTAGAGTACAGCAGAGTAGAGTATATACAGTAGTGCAGAGTAGAGTACAGCAGAGTAGAGTAAGGCAGAGTAGAGTATATACAGTAGTACAGAGTAGAGTACAGCAGAGTAGAGTATATACAGTAGTACAGAGTAGAGTACAGCAGAGTAGAGTATATACAGTAGTGCAGAGTAGAGTACAGCAGAGTAGAGTACAGCAGAGTAGAGTATATACAGTAGTGCAGAGTAGAGTACAGTAGAGTAGAGTATATACAGTAGTACAGAGTAGAGTACAGCAGAGTAGAGTATATACAGTAGTGCAGAGTAGAGTACAGCAGAGTAGAGTACAGCAGAGTAGAGTATATACAGTAGTACAGAGTAGAGTACAGCAGAGTAGAGTACATTAGAGTAGAGTACAGCAGAGTAGAGTATATACAGTAGTACAGAGTAGAGTACATTAGAGTAGAGTACAGCAGAGTAGAGTATATACAGTAGTGCAGAGTAGAGTACAGCAGAGTAGAGTACAGCAGAGTAGAGTATATACAGTAGTACAGAGTAGAGTACAGCAGAGTAGAGTACAGCAGAGTAGAGTATATACAGTAGTGCAGAGTAGAGTACAGCAGAGTAGAGTACAGCAGAGTAGAGTATATACAGTAGTGCAGAGTAGAGTACAGCAGAGTAGAGTAAGGCAGAGTAGAGTATATACAGTAGTACAGAGTAGAGTACAGCAGAGTAGAGTATATACAGTAGTACAGAGTAGAGTACAGCAGAGTAGAGTATATACAGTAGTACAGAGTAGAGTACAGCAGAGTAGAGTATATACAGTAGTACAGAGTAGAGTACAGCAGAGTAGAGTACAGCAGAGTAGAGTATATACAGTAGTGCAGAGTAGAGTACAGCAGAGTAGAGTACAGCAGAGTAGAGTATATACAGTAGTGCAGAGTAGAGTACAGCAGAGTAGAGTATATACAGTAGTACAGAGTAGAGTACAGCAGAGTAGAGTACAGCAGAGTAGAGTATATACAGTAGTGCAGAGTAGAGTACAGCAGAGTAGAGTAAGGCAGAGTAGAGTATATACAGTAGTACAGAGTAGAGTACAGCAGAGTAGAGTATATACAGTAGTACAGAGTAGAGTACAGCAGAGTAGAGTATATACAGTAGTGCAGAGTAGAGTACAGCAGAGTAGAGTACAGCAGAGTAGAGTATATACAGTAGTGCAGAGTAGAGTACAGTAGAGTAGAGTATATACAGTAGTACAGAGTAGAGTACAGCAGAGTAGAGTATATACAGTAGTGCAGAGTAGAGTACAGCAGAGTAGAGTACAGCAGAGTAGAGTATATACAGTAGTACAGAGTAGAGTACAGCAGAGTAGAGTACAGCAGAGTAGAGTACAGCAGAGTAGAGTATATACAGTAGTACAGAGTAGAGTACATTAGAGTAGAGTACAGCAGAGTAGAGTATATACAGTACTGCAGAGTAGAGTACAGCAGAGTAGAGTACAGCAGAGTAGAGTATATACAGTAGTACAGAGTAGAGTACAGCAGAGTAGAGTACAGCAGAGTAGAGTATATACAGTAGTGCAGAGTAGAGTACAGTCAATCAATTTCAATCAATTTTATTTTATATAGCCCTTCTTACATCAGCTAATATCTCGAAGTGCTGTACAGAAACCCAGCCTAAAACCCCAAACAGCTAGTAATGCAGGTGAAGAAGCACGGTGGCTAGGAAAAACTCCCTAGAAAGGCAAAACCTAGGAAGAAACCTAGAGAGGAACCAGGCTATGAGGGGTGGCCAGTCCTCTTCTGGCTGTGCCGGGTGGAGATTATAACAGAACCATGCCAAGATGTTCAAAAATGTTCATAAGTGACAAGCATGGTCAAATAATAATCAGGGAATAAATCTCAGTTGGCTTTTCATAGCCGATCATTAGAGTTTAAAACAGCAGGTCTGGGACAGGTAGGGGTTCCATAACCGCAGGCAGAACAGTTTAAACTGGAATAGCAGCAAGGCCAGGCGGACTGGGGACAGCAAGAGTCACCACGGCCGGTAGTCCCGACGTATGGTCCTAGGGCTCAGGTCTCTCAGTTGGCTTTTCATAGCCGATCATTTAGAGTTGAAAACAGCAGGTCTGGGACAGGTAGGGGTTTCGTAGCCGCAGAGTAGAGTACAGCAGAGTAGAGTATATACAGTAGTGCAGAGTAGAGTACAGCAGAGTAGAGTAAGGCAGAGTAGAGTATATACAGTAGTACAGAGTAGAGTACAGCAGAGTAGAGTATATACAGTAGTACAGAGTAGAGTACAGCAGAGTAGAGTATATACAGTAGTGCAGAGTAGAGTACAGCAGAGTAGAGTACAGCAGAGTAGAGTATATACAGTAGTGCAGAGTAGAGTACAGTAGAGTAGAGTATATACAGTAGTACAGAGTAGAGTACAGCAGAGTAGAGTATATACAGTAGTGCAGAGTAGAGTACAGCAGAGTAGAGTACAGCAGAGTAGAGTACAGCAGAGTAGAGTATATACAGTAGTACAGAGTAGAGTACAGCAGAGTAGAGTACAGCAGAGTAGAGTACAGCAGAGTAGAGTACAGCAGAGTAGAGTACAGCAGAGTAGAGTATATACAGTAGTACAGAGTAGAGTACAGCAGAGTAGAGTACAGCAGAGTAGAGTACAGCAGAGTAGAGTATATACAGTAGTACAGAGTAGAGTACAGCAGAGTATAGTATATTCAGTAGTACAGAGTAGAGTACAGCAGAGTAGAGTATATACAGTAGTACAGAGTAGAGTACAGCAGAGTAGAGTACAGCAGAGTATAGTATATACAGTAGTACAGAGTAGAGTACAGCAGAGTAGAGTATATACAGTAGTACAGAGTAGAGTACAGTGCTGTACAGTAAATCTGCACAGTTCTTCCAGTAAATGTGTTTTTGGAAAATGTTCAGTGTAAATAGTTAAAAGTAGTCCTTATAGAGTTGTATGGTTTGTTAGACTTTGAAATCAATGATTTCTGTTTGGCATCCATTTGAAGTGAAAGTCAAGAGTCTCCGAGCAATTCAATTAGGTGGAATTATCCCATTCTATTCTAGATCTTCATCTTTCTCTCCTCCTCCTCCTCTCCTCCTCTCTCCTCCTCTCCAGTGTTCCTAACTCGTGCCCGGCCAGTCCGAGGGGTGCGGGGTCATCGGGTTATCGCTACGGACGCAACGTGACCTCCGACCTCCAGCTGGCTGCAGAGTTCGCTGCAAAGGCTGTCTCCGAGCAACAGAGGGGTATTGCCGAGCAACAGGGAGAGTCCGGCGGCGGAGACAGCCCCAAGGTATACCTCACTCCGTGTGTGTGTGTGTGTGTGTGTGTGTGTGTGTCTACTGTGTGTGTGTGTGTGTGTGTGTGTGTCTACTGTGTGTGTGTGTGTGTATATCTACTGTGTGTGTGTGTGTTTGTGTATCTACTGTGTGTGTGTATCTACTGTGTGTGTGTGTGTCTACTGTGTGTGTGTGTATCTACTGTGTGTGTGTGTGTATCTACTGTGTGTGTGTGTGTGTGTATCT